>NW_019154109.1:2859897-3038398 GCF_002288905.1 Enhydra lutris kenyoni | reverse complement strand
CCACTGAGCCACCCAGGCACCCCCAGCCTTTCTTTTAATACTTTAAAGATGTTGTTTAACCATGTTTCAGTTTGATAAGAACTACTTCATTCTTTGTTCCTCTGTATGAGTCTCTTCTTTTTATTTTGCTTTTAATATTTCTTTTATCACCGGTTTTAATTAATTTGATTTTAATGTGCCTTTTTGTGGTTTCCCTAATGATTCTTTCACTTGTGCTTCATTAAGCTTTTTTAATCTGCAGGTTAAATTTCTTTTTAAAGATTTTATTTATTCATTTGAAAGAGAGGGATGGACAGAGAGAGAGCATGAGCAGGGGAGAGAGGCAGAGGGAGAAGCAGACTCCCTGCTGAGCTGGGAACCCAATGTAGGGCTTGATCTTAGGACCTTGGGATCATGACCTGAGCTGAAGGCAGATGCTTAACCATCAGAGCCATCCAGGTGCCCCTGCAGGTTTAGAATTTTCATCAAATTTGGGGAAAAAATTATCCATTATTTCCTCAAACAATTTTTCCTGTACCTATCACAATCTCCTCTTCCTCTCTTCCTTTTCTCTTCCCAATTACATTGTATATTATGTTGCCTGAAATTGTCCCACATTTTATAATTGCTCTATTATTTTTTAAAATTTTTCTAGAGCACAGTTAAGTTACTCAGAAACAATTTTATTTTTTCAAGACTTGCTTTGAAGCTTTATTTGGCAGGACCAGAGCAGCCTTTAGTCTTGGGATCATTTTATCCCATAATTGAGGTAATACTGTCTGAGTACTCTATTTAATTCCCCTGAACTTCAAAGTTTTTCCCACTCTGGCTAGTAGAACTATTAACTGTTACATGCTATTCCTTTCTGGTGGTTCTTGGTCTCAGATTGTTTCCTCATGTACATGTTCTTATCAGTAATCAGCTGAAGACTAAAGGTGGAGTACTCTGCAAATACCCAGAATTCTATTTCTATGTGACTGTCTCCCCTTTAGTACTCTTCTCTGCAAACTCCAGCTGCCTTAGTCTCTTGTACTTTGAACTGTTTCCTCAACTTAGGGAGACCAGTGGACTCCATTTTGTTTCCTCTCCCTGTCTGTGGTTTAGACACTCTCTCAACATAGTAGTAAGCTGGAGAGAGTTTAGGGCTCAGCTTGCTTGTTTCCTACTTCTTAGAGATATTTAAAAATATTAATGAAATTTATTTTCAAGTTGATTATGATCATTGTGAGAAAAGTGAGGTTTGACATACAAAAATATAAATACATTTTTAGGACAGTATCTACCTCATTTATTAGGATTAAAATCATTTTTGAAAATGAAAATTGTATAAAAAGGACATATTAATTAAGAATACATTGTTACATGCTAGGTAAAACATATTGAAAAAGCCAAGAAAAAGTAGTTCATCTGTGGAGAGGAAACTACTCTCTGTGTGTGCATAGATCCCATTTATGCACACTGGTACATTGCTGTGGTTCTTCCATCTGTTGGAATTCAACAAAAATGTTATCAGTGGCTGTTGACAGTTTATAATGTTAGTCCTTCTTTAAAGAATTTAATCAAAGAATGTTAAAACTTGGAAGACATCTTGGAGATCATTTGGTAGTCCAACCTCCTTATTTTAAACATGAGAAAGTCAAGACCTAATATGTTAGTTTGTTTTATAACACAAAACATGAAACAAAACAAACCCTTTTAAAGTTTATGTTTATAGGATATAACCCAGGGACTCTGACTTTAGGACTCTGTACTATTCTGTTTCCACATAATCAAATTGACTCAGAACTGGAGCACACATGAAATGTATTTCACATGTAATAGACAATTTCACTAGATGTAGGGTTGGATCACCCTAGATAATAATCTGTTATTTATACTTTAGTATGCTTTTTATGCCTGAGAGCAGTAGCCACTGAATCAGTCATAGTTCTGGCATTTAAACATTTGTCTTAAATGGCTCAAATAAAGAGAATTTTAATAGTGGGACCTACAGATATATGAGGAGAAATAGCGGAGAAAAGAATGGATGCTGACACAGTTGTAGACCAGCAATAGTGGGAAGTTATCACCCTACCTATGATTAATATTAATTTAGGCATGAAATAACAAAAGGGTAAATTAGTTTTACAGGGACCCAGTGAGGATTTGAACTATTTTTGGAGGCTTTCCTGTAGGAGCTGTTGTCATGAAAAAATGTACCTATTTTCTGAGACACTGTACCAAAACTGTAAAGAATCAGAGAAGAAAACCCTGAATTCTTTCTGATTTTGCCCTTCCGTTTCCTGCCACTACTATGTGTGAACCCAGTTGGAAGCCAGTTTATAAGGAAACCTGCTGATATCATCCTGAGTGGTCAACTTCTGGGCTATGAAGTAGTAGAAGATTGAATATGGAGACAGACTAACGACAGTTCTTAGATAGGCTTTGTTATGATGAGTAGACTCCACTGTTTTTGAGGAAATAGTAGTATCTTAGTTAACTAGAACTTTGATTCATAGATGTACATAAATAATTCTGAGCTTTGCGACCATACAAAGTAAAATAAGTTACCATTTGGAGTTTCATAGTGTCCTATATCAACCCACACTCTTTCTCTTATTTCAAAGTCACTTGGAAATATGGAGAATATGTGTGTGAGAGGTGAGTGTGAGTGTGAGGACATAAGAGAGAAGGGAAGAAGAAAATATTGCACACTTAACTACTCTTAAATAATGAAGCCTCTCTCATTCAATGAATCCATTTATTCCATAAACCATTCTTAGAGGCTCAATCACTAAATTGACAAAGTAATGTGCTAGGGTGAGGCTAGAGAGAAGGCCGATTAGGCCAGGACACCAATGTGGTTGATTATAAAGTAAAATTTTTGCAGTATTTTTAATGTAAAAGACTGCCCGGGAACAGAGATTAATAATCACAGGGCTAGTGATTACTAGAAAGTGGTTATAATTGCTAGGACTTTTGTTTTTAAGTAAAAGAAAACCATGCGAGTCCCTTAAAGAGAAAGAAGAACTAATTATATGAAGACTAGTCCATTGTCTATTTCATGAGACTCCACAGTTGAAATACACCCAGGCCCTTGAAAGCAGGGGTCCTCATGTAGTTAGAATGCTCTCCTCATCTCTCCTCTCTGAGCCCTCCTACTCTTCCCTTCACATTTGCTTTGTTCTTTTCCTCTACACACTGATTTTCTCTGCCTTCTCAGGTCCTCATAGAGGACATTTCTTAATTCTTCCTGAAGATCAGTTGACTTACCCTCTCGGTCCCAATCCCAAATTCTTGCTAAAAAGGCTCTGGCTTTGCATGATGAAGTAACCATCCTAATCCCAGTCAACTGTGGGCAGAAGAAGGGATCATATGGTCAGGATGTGGCTGCTCTGAATTTTGCACCTGCAAATGGAAGAGTGAGGCAGATCCCAGATAAGGTGATAGGCCTAAAGCCCACTCGTTATCTAGGCACCTGAGCTCAAAAGCAGTTCCTTCAAACTTAAAAAAAATATGTAAACCAATCTCAAGAAATAAAATATCTCAGGAATTTTTAATCAATATACTTAGTCAATTTATTTAAGAAAATATACTTAAAGTCAATGTATTTAACCTGTTTACTATTTGTTCATTAAATGATATTTAGAGTTAGGAATGACAGGTAAAGGAAAAAGCAGGATGGGTGCTTTTGTAGTACACGACAGTTTAGAGGACAGGGCCTGTGTGGGGATTAGGATGCCAGAGAGCTTCTTACAAACCATTCCCTATTTACTTTTCCACTCAATGTATTTCTTTTTCCTGTCTTTAATGAGACCTTTTGTTAATTAAGGCTTCTGTTTCACCATAGCTTCCCTTGAAAGTTGGAGTCATTCCAAATGGTAATTTCTGTGTATAACCCAATTTAAGAGCTTACTGAAACTCATCCTTCTTTCTTTCCTTTTCTCCTTCCTTCTTTTTTTTTTTTTCCTTTCCAGCATTCCAGACTAAAAAAATGTTAAATTGTTTTCCAAATCTGGTATTCAAAAAAAGAAAGCAAATTGAGAATTGAAGAAGAATAAACCGTTTTGGTTATTTCTTCTTAACATGGGATTTGGTTTGTTTTACAGCACCTTCGCGTTCAACCAGAAGTGATCAATCAAGCTTTACCTTCTTTTTTTAAATTAATTACCTTCTTTTTAAATTAATTAATTAATTAATTAATTTTATTTTTTTATAAACATATAATGATTATTAGCCCCAGGGGTACAGGTCTGTGAATCACCAGGTTTACAAGCTATACCTTCTTATTGAGAGTATCTATGCAAGTGATGGAGAGGCTGCTCACCTGCCTGACTGCCAGGCTTAGTGTTTGCTCTCATAATTACTCCTGATGACATCAAGATTTCTAATCAAAGCATTAGAAAAGATTGGAAATATGATTCTGGATGTTTTGTAACATTATAAAAATCCTTTTATTTATACTTGAAAGAAACATGGAATAAATGGAGAGTGGTATAGAAGTGACATGCATATTGCTATTCCTTCTTTCAATATTAACTTAAAATGTTTCTCTTTACTGACAGCCTTTTTCCTTTTCTCCTGATTCACCAGGCAGTTTTCATGTGATTATTTTGTGACCAAAATCAGACATCTCTTTTGAAGTACAAGCTTCCCACTTATATGATCCTCTTTAATATGTTCTTTTCTATAGTATCTTCTAGAAAACTCTCCATATTTTTCAATAATTCCAGTGATGGGGTTGCAGCCTTTATCTTCACTCCATCTTTTTATTTTTTTGCCTCTAGCCTCACTAAGAATGCTTCTCACATCCCAATTTTACAATCTCCTTCATTCTTATAAAAATCTACTCCAAACATCCACCATATTTTCCATCACCTCTAAAAATGGCTCAGCTTAAAAAAACATGGCTCAACTTAAGTATCTTAAATTATGAATTTATATTCTTCAGCTGTGGATTCCTGTTCTGTTATAAAATGCTTTTTGAAACAGTTCCATAGGGAATATGATTTTATATTTCTTTGAGTACAGAGGTAGCAGTTTCTCAAGGTACCTAGTTCCTGTGCCATAGGTATGCATATTTTTACTCTCGTTAGATATTTAGGGTTGTTCTCCAGTATAGTGCCAACTTATACTGTTGTCATCTCACAATGTTATCAGACTACTTAATATTTATCATTCAGGTGGTTGTAAATGTTATGCCATTGTAATTTTTGTCTTTCCACATTTGCAGGAGCCATTTATTTTTTTAGAAAATTCATGCTCATAATCTTTGTTCATGTTCTTCTTTGTGAAGTTTTCTTTTTCTGATAGATCTGTAAGCTTTTTTAAATTTTTTTTAATTAACATATAATGTATTATTTGTTTCAGGGGTACAGGTCTGTGAGTTATCAGTCTTACACAACACCCAGTGCTCACCACAACACATACCCTCCCCAATGTCCATTACCCAGCTGCCCCATCAAAATATACATCATAATTGCTAATTTTTAATTAAATGTTTTCCTAATATTGTCTCTAAGTAGATGACAACTTTTTAACTTATGTTTTATATTAGTAATACCACATTTATTAGTCTTGGCCTTTGTATTTGACTCTGCATTCTTGATTAAGAAATTTCCTACTTCAGGGGCGCCTGGGTGGTTCAGTGGTTAAAGCCTCTGCCTTCGGCTCAGGTCATGATCCCAGGGTCCTGGAATAGAGCCTCACATCGGGCTCTCTGCTCGGCAGGGAGCCTGCCTCCTCCTCCTCTCTCTCTCTGCCTGCCTCTCCGCATACTTGTGATCTGTCTGTCAAATAAATAAAAATCTTTAAAAAAAAAGAAATTTCCTACTTCAGTGTCATAAAAACAATCTCCTATGTTTCTTTGAAGTGGTTTAAGGTTTTATTTTTCATATTTAGGTTATTATTCTACCTAGAATTAATTTTTGTGAAATGGGAATATAATTTTCTTTCATATAATTTCCATCTCTTTTACTTGTGAACTGCAGGACCACTGCTGTTATATTCTGAGCTGCTACATTGTGCATGTATGGCTTCTTGATTTGGTTCCATTGATCTATTTGTTTCGTCAGTGGCAATGCCACTCCTTAACCTTATTTCTTATTTATAATTATTTTGGATATTCTTGATTTTACTCTACTATGTAAGTTAAAATCAATTTTTTAATCAACTTGGGGATTTTTCATAGTATTATGATATTCTATCTTTTCATGACATATCTATTGATTTTAGTCTTGTTTTGCTAACCTCAAAAAAGTTCAATCATCAAGTATTGTTTGAACCCCTCTTATGTCAGGAGTTATTCTAGGAGGTTTGTCATCACTGACAAAATGAAATTTATATTCTAACCAGATAAAACAATACGCATAATATATCAATAATTTATGTAGTGTGTAAAAAGATTGCAAGTACTGAAGGAAAATGAGAAATACTAAGGCAGATTAATGAAAATCAGCATCACAGGAGTCATAGAGCAAAGGCAGTGGATTTTCATTTTAAGTAGTGTAAGCAGTCTGAATAAACCTAAATGAGAAAACACTTACAGGAGTTGATGGAAGAGTATTCCAAACAGGGTCAATAGCCAGGCAAACACCCTATGGTGGGATCCTTTCTGAAATATTCTAGAATGGCAAGGATGTTTGGAGAGGAATGAATGAGCTTGGAAGTGAGTCAGAGAAATAATGGTGGTTATATCACATAGGGACTTCTGAGCTCACAAGAAACTTGGCTTTTATTTTGGATAAAAAGAGCTTTGCAAGGTTTGCTGTAGAGGAATATAATAATCTATCTGGCTGATGTATTTATAAAAGAGTAAAGAATGTAAGAGTAGGAGCAGCAAGGTTATTTTGAGTCTATTTTAGGGATCCAAGTAAGAGATGATGATGGCTCAAACCAGGGAAAGGGCAGAAGGGATGGCTGGATTCTATATATAATTTGAAGGCAGAACCATTAGGATTGCTTGACAGAAAGGATGTGGGTTATAAGTGAAGGAAAAAAGTCAAGAAGATACCAAGACTTTTAGCCTAAAAGAAAGATTTGCTATTTATTGAGGTGTGGAAGGCTGCAGATAAGATGATCAGAAGCTTGTTTTGGATTTATTAACATTTAAATGAATATTAGAAATCTTCATGGTAATATTTATTAGGAAGATAGATACGCAAATCTAGAATTTAAAGTAGAGGCCTGGTCTAGAGATATAAACTGAGTCCTTTTGCATATATATGATACGTAAGTCATGAAACTAGATATAATGAACAGGAGACTGAAAATATATGTAAGAAAAGAAGAAGCCTAAGGACTAGGGAGAAGAAATAACTAGCAAAATATATCAGGAAGGAACAACCAGTGGGTAAGAAAAAAAGAAAAATAAGGTGATGAATAAAAATATTAAGGAAGAGAGAGTGGTCATTTGTGTTAGATGCTTCTATTAAATTAAGATGAAGATTGAAAGCTGGTCTTTTGATCTAGTTTGGTTCAAAGAAGTTCTTCTTGGACTTCTTTTCTTGAAAAGAGAAGTTTGGTAGACTGGCGATGGTGAAAGTATGTCAGGAATGTGTTTAAGAGAGAACTGAAAGAAAAAAAATGGAGTATAACAAATATTTTGTGAATTTTATTGCAGAAGGGGAGGAGAAATGACCCCGTAGCTGGCAAAGAAAGTTAGGTCAAAAAGTTTCATTATAATCAAGAAATAAGTGGGGGAGTGATGTCCCCAGGATGATAACATAGGTTGTTCCCTGACATCACTTCCCCTTACAAGAAAAACAACTAATAACTATTAAAGAACAAGATACCACTGAAAGAATCCTAGAGCACAGGCTGAGGCTGAAGCAGCACCCCCCCCCCCCATACCACAGAGACCAAGACAAACTGCATTGAAAGTGTAAGTGAAGCAGTTACATGTTGATAGCATTGCCCTTCTCTCAGGTCAGCACAGCATCACATGAAGAGGTCTTTATTCAACATCTAGACCCTACGGTGGGATAAGAGAACCCAGAGGGTAAAACCAGCACTGCCCCATTGTCAGTTGCTTTGTGGTAACCTCTACCTACCTTGATCTCATCCCATGAGGATTGCAGGGGAATCTGTGGGACTCAACTACTGAGAATCTGACTGCGAAGGAGAGGTGGGGAGGGCTGCAACAATGAGCACACAAATTTGGGAAGACTAAGTTTATACTGTGGTGCCCAAGTAGTAATACAAACCAGAAGCTTAGTTTATCTGCAGAAACAAATCAGTGGTACACTCTGACTAGAGAACTCAGTGGTATACAGATCTGCCTGGTTTAGATCCTCAAACAAGGAGTTTTGCCGCACTACAGCCTGGTTTGCTCATGCCTAGCCAAGGAGGTGAGTCACAACCCCACTCATTGTGAAGAATGTCTCCCAGCCACAACTAGGCAGAGGGGCTGTGAGGACACCTGGAAGCTGTGTATCCCAGCAAAGCTTAAGCCACAAAGTGAGTTGGCAGAGCTGATAGCCCCAGAGCAAAACTAGTACTGGGCACAGAGAGTTCTCCTGCTATACATAGACAGGGAAATTCATTCATAATCAAGGCTTAGGGTAGCTCCAGGTTCTTCCCAATTGGGCAGCCTATTTGGGAAATTGAGAGTTGCCAGCAGTGGTCCCTCCCCTTCCTGCCCAGGCAAGGGAGTTAAAACATAGCCCCACCTGCTGTGGCTCCCGCCCCATCTGATAGGACAACAAGAACACCTGGAAACTGCAGCCCACTGGCATTTGAGCTGAAAGAAGGACAGACAGAGCCAATAGTTTGCAAAGCACAGCCAGTGGACCTGTTTAGCCAGAGAACTTGAGGTATGGGTCAGTTTGAGTTAAGAAAACAAACAAGAGCATTACCTGCTTTAGAACTGCTTTTCCACTGCACCTGAGCAAGAAAACTAATTTATAGTTCCCCTCAGTGCTGAAAACAGACTCTAGCCTGCTTGACTAGGGAACCTAACCAGAGCACACAGAGGCTATGTAGCCCATCCAACATCCTTGCTTATAATGGCACTTGAATGAAGAGCACAGCCCATGGCTTTCCCCATCTACAGAGCAAAACAAGTGAATTCATCTGAACAGGGAAATCAGTGTAGACTCTTAACTGATATGAATCCCCAAAAAGCCGTATGGTCCCTTGGTCCTATCCTGCTGCTTTTCCAGGAAGCTAATTCATAACCACATCTATTACTTAATATAATAACCAGTCCCAACAATCTAGTAAGCCTGACCAGAGAATCCTGGCAATTGTGGAGGACATCTTGTGGTAGGAAACCAAGTCAATAGTTATATTCAACTGTTCTCAGCCAGTGTCACAATGCTTCATCCTTAACCTCAAAGCTCTGTTGCCTTACTCCAAAATAGACCGTAATAGCAGACCCCACCTGGCCAAGGACATTACAAGCAGACATGAGCAGACTGGTGAAGATCTATCTCTGCCAAAGCAAATATGTAAGTCTGGAAGAGAAAGCTGATTACTCAGATGTGCAGATACCAATATAAGGAATCAAGGATCATAACAAACAGGTAAATGTGACACCATAAAAAAATTAATAAAGTCTTGATAACTGATCTTAAAGAAAGGGAGGTCAATGAACTGAAGATCAATGAACTGACAATGAATTCAGAATCATCCTCTTAAAGAAATTTAGTGAACTACAAGAATACACAGACAACTAAACACAATTAGAAAAACAATGCATGAATAAAACAAAAGGATTGACAAAGCAAAAGAAAACATTTTAAAAAAACCCAGAAAATCTAGAGTTGAAGAATATAATAACTGAATTGAAGAATTCAGTAGTTTCAAAAACTGACTGGAACCATACAAAAGAAGAATCAGTGACCCAGAGGATAGAACATTAGAAATTATCCAGCCAGAGGAGCAAAAGAAAAAAGAATGAAAAAGAATGAAGAAAGCCTGACACTTATGAGGCACAATAAAATTAAACAATATTTACATTATGTAAATTCCAGGAGAAAAAGAAAGTGAAAAGAATAGAAAAGTATATTTAGGACAGAAATGGATAAAAACTTCCTGAACCTGGAGAGAAAAATGGATATCCAGATCCATGAAGCCCAAAGGACCACAAATTGGTTGAACTTGTGTAAAGCTGTACCAAAATACCTTATAATTAAATTTACAAATATCAAACACAAAGAAAGAATTTTAAAAGCAACAAGAGAGAAGAAAATTTATATAAGGGAATCCCTCCCTCCCACATAAGACTATCAATGGATTTCTTTTTTTTTTCTTTTTTTTTTTAAAGATTTTGTTTATTTATTTGTCAGAGAGAGAGAGAGAGCAAGCACAGGCAGACAGTGTGGCAGGCAGAGGCAGAGGGAGAAGCAGGCTCCCTGCCGAGCAAGGAGCCGGATGCGGGACTCGATCCCAGGACGCTGGGATCATGACCTGAGCCGAAGGCAGCTGCTTAACCAACTGAGCCACCCAGGCGTCCCTATCAATGGATTTCTTAATAGATATATTTCAGGCCAGGAGAGAATGGGATGACATTTTCAAAATATTGAAAGAAAAAAGCTATCAACCAAGAATACTATACCTAATGAAGCGGTCTTTGAGAAATGAAGGAGGGATAAAGACCTTCCCAAACAAACAAAATCTTGAGGTTGTTCACTACCAGTAGACTTGCCTTACAAGAAATGATAAAAGGAGTTCTTGGAGTAAAAAAGCCATAACTATAATAATCTGTTATTAGTTACACAAGATATAACATGTATAAACTGTAACAACAATAACCTAAAATGTCACGGGCAAAAGTAAAAGTGAAGTTCAGGAATTCTATTGACATGAAGTTGTTATCAGCTTAAAATAGTGTTATAATTTTAAGGTATTTTATGTAACTCCCATGGTAACCACAAGGGAAAAACCTGTGGCAATTACACAAAAGAACATGATAAAGACCAAAGCATACCAATATCAAAAAACATCAAAACATGAAAAAGCAAGATAAGAAACAAGGAGCAGTGGATCTACAAAACAACCAAAAATCTATAAACAAAATGGCAATAGTAAGTTGCTACCTATCAATAATTATCTTAAATGTAAACATATTAAATTTTCCAGGCAAAGGACACAGAATGGTTAAAAACAAGATCTAACAATATGCTGCTAATTGAGATTCAATTTAGCTGTAAAGATACACACAGACTGAAAATGAAGGGATAGAAAAAGTCATTTCAAGCAAATGGTAACAGCAACAACAAAAAAGCAGGGGTAGCTATACTTAACTCAGACAAAGTAGACTTTTAAAATGGCAAAAAGTGGGGCGCTTGGGTGGCTCAGTGCATTAAGGCCTCTCCTTCTGCTTAGGTCATGATTCCAGGGTCCTGGGATCGAGCCCCACATCGGGCTCTCTGCTCCATGGGGAGCCTACTTCCTCCTTTCTCTCGGTCTGCCTCTCTGCCTACTTGTGATCTCTGTCTGTCAAATAAATAAAATCTTTTAAAAAATAAATAAATAAAATGGCAAAAAGAGACAAAGACAAAAGAGGTCATTATATAATGATCAAAAGTCAGTCCATCAAGAAAATATAACAACTATAAGTATTTATGCACCTAACATTGGAGCACCTAAATATATAAATATATAAAATATATAAAGCAGAATCTAACAGAGCTAAAACAAGACATAAATCATCCAGACAGAGAATCAATAAGAAAGCAATGGAAGGAACAACATTGTAGACCAAATGGACCAACAGACAGACATATACAAAACATTCTAACAACAGCAGAACACACATTCTTCTCAAACACACATGGAACATTTTCTGGATAGACTGCATGTTAGGCCACAAAAAAAGTTCTAGCAAATTCAAGGAGATTGACATCATAACAAGTATCTTCTCAAACCACAATGGTTAGAAATCAGTAGCAAGAGGAAAACTATTCACAAACACATGGAAATCAAACAACACTCTCCTGAACAACCAATGGATCAAAGAAGAAATTAAAATGGAAATTAAAAATTCATGAGAAATGGTATTAGACATACAACATACCAGAATAGAGGGGATACAGCAAAAGTAGTTCCAAGAGGGAAGTTCATAGCAATAAGCACATTAAGAAGCAAGAAAGAAAGTTAATCCTGAGTTCTCAGCACAAAGATTTTTTTCTTTATTATTTCTTTTCTTCTTATTGTATCTATATGAGATGATGATTGTTAGCTGAACCTATTTTGGTAATCATTTCACAATATATGTAAATCAAATCATCATGCTGTCTGCCTTAAACTTACATGGTCATATCAATTATTTCTCACACTGGAAGAGAAAAGTAAGGGCTTGTATCTATATTATATGTGAATGGCAATGATAATGAGAAAGAAATGTTGATGTAGGAGGAGAAGAATTACTGGGATTATATCCTTGAAGAGAACATAAGAGATCTAGTGAAACAAGGAAATGATTAACAAAGATTACCATTATCTATAATCACAGACATTATTTTCCCAGCCATTAACTAAGATTACCATTACTTACAGATTTTAGTAAGTGGGTAGATATATTGGTAGGAAGTCTGCCATGCCAAAGCTAATATTTTTTTCTAAAGCAGATTAATTTGACTTCAGGGACATAGCAGGAATTTATTCTCTGGGTACATGTGCTCTTTTCTATCTTAATTAGGAAAAAGGATCAGAAAAAAAACTGCCCCTCACAAGAAGTAGACAATAATATGTGTTCACAGTGTGTCTCCTATTCTCTGCCCTGCTATAGTCTAAATAGATCTGGACAATATAGATATCCTACAGAGTATCTCATTGATTCATTAAATCAATGACATCATGCTAACCAGCAGGAGGGGTAAGAGGTGACTGGTAATCTGGAGACTTTGGTAGAAGACAACAAGTTTAGAGAGTGGAAAATAAACCCTATGAAAATCCTGGGGTTTGCCTTCACAGTATGTTTTTTAGGGCTCCTGTGTTTGGAATAACCTTTCAAAGTAAAAGACAAATTGCATTCCATACTACAAAAAAAGGAAGCATGATGTTCAGTAGGCCTCTTTTGGTACATGAGATAACACATTCTATACATAGGAATATTGATCTGGTCCTGGTGACATGAAGATTGGGGATTTGGGTCACACCACCAAGTAAACCAGTAAGAACAATAGAGGGTATAGCTGAGGGCAAGGGGAAATTAGAATGGATAAAGGCAGAAGAAGATAAAAGATACCAATTGTGTCCCAGCTGCACCAACTATATTGCAGTGATTCTACCTTGAAATGGTAACTCTTTTTTTTATGAGCATGCTTGAAAGAAATCTATAAAGTGCTACACAAATGCAAGATCAGCCATTGGGTTTGTGCTAACATTTCTATTGGTAAATCATTCGCAGATTGAAACATTTTCCTGTTAGGTAATACTATACTGGATGTTAAACTGCGTATATCCGAGATCCAAAAATAACTGACAAAATTCCTTAGATGACAATTATAAAAAGCAAGCTATACAGAAATCCTCCCATAGGAAGCCGCATTTGATGGAAATGTACAACTAACTACTTAGCTAACTCCTCTGAGATCCAATAAGAACTCCCAATCAACTGTTCATATTTGAAACTGAGTATGCCTCCCCTTGGAAGCAGCTCTCTTCCTTTCTGTAGGACTGTGCTTCAGGGAGTTACTACAGTATTCATGTTGCAAGTCACAAGAAAGGAAGGCCTCAGAGTTCTACTTAACTGGGACCCTGGAACGAACGTTACTGTAAAGTAGCTATCCCCGCTTGCAAACCTCCATGTCTCTAAAACTACTTGGTAGAAAGGTGAGGCTGGAGAAAGTTTCTGAGCCACAGGGAGAACCAAACAATCGATGAGGGTGCCTGAAATTCAACTGCTATTCATTCATTTTATTTAACCAACATTTATTGCTTGCCTCTTATATGCCAGCCACTCTGCTCAGCATTTCGTGAGTTTAAAAATGAACAGAACATAGATCTTGTTGTTCTGAGACTTCAAGTCTTTAAGACTTACTTATTATATATATATATATATATATATATATATATATATATATATATATATTATTTACCTCACTAGTTCTCCAATTATAGAGTGGGTCTAACTGGATCAGTAGGTCTGGGGTAGGGCCCTAGGAATCTGCATGTTCAGCCAGTTCCCATGGTGATTCCAATGTTACTGATTGTTGAATCCCACCTTGAGAAACACTTCTCTAGCACGTATGAAAGGTTATTTGTAGCTGAAAACAAGAGCTTGTGGGAGGAAAGAAATTACAAAGGGAAAAATAGAAGAACGTTATGAAAGCTATGTTTATGTTACCATTTTAAATTTGGCAATTTTTTTTAGCACATTTAATGAAATGTGAATAAAGTCTCAGGTCTAGATTCAAAAATGAAATTTCAGAAAATAACGTGAGCTGCAGTCAGCATCTAGCTTCAGTACCTTGGGAGAGCAAGTGGTATCCTAGGGAAGGCTCCTCCCTGAGTACTGTGGCCTCTTAGTCCTGGCTGAGCTTCAGTCAACACTCCCCACACCTTTGTGAATAACAAAATGGCCTATCCGTTCCTTTCCCTTCCTATCTTTTAAGAGCATTAAGAGGGGTGCCTGGCTGGCTCAGTCAGAAGAGCAAGTGACTCTTGATCTCAGGGTTGTGAGTTTGAGCCCCACGGTGGGTGTAGCGATTATTAAAAATAAATAAATAAACTTTAAAAAAAAGCATCAAGGAAATGTATTCAGTTAGAATGTACTTTTTCCTCCCTCCCACTTCATCTCTCTCTCTTTCTCTCTTTCTTTCTGTTGGGGCCAAACCCCTGAGAGAATCCTCTATGGCATTCCAAATGGTAAATGCTCCAAGGAAACCATTAAAAAATTTTTTTTCTTTTTCTTTTTCTTTTTTTTTTTTTTTTTTTTTTTTGAGTTCTGGCATCTTTTTACTTGCTTACCTTGAATCCCCTCCCATTTTTTCAATGCACTAGAATTCTGCCATCTGCTTTCTGGAGGCCATTTGCCATTCTCTCAGGGTTGCTGGAAGCCTGTCGGCATACTGCTCACCTCAGCCTCTGAACAGTTAACCCTGCCTCTTTTCATTATGAAAAACAACCACCCCAAAAAACAAAAATATTTTTATCCTTCTAAACCTTTTTATCCTTTTATATTTTAAAGTAAAAATTATTGTCTATCTATGTATTTCTTGGAGCTTTTAAAAAATGAGCCTGCTATTATTAGAGCTGCAGGTTTAACACAACCCACATTCTTCTAAAAATTTATGGCAAGTTAATAACATCTCTGTTTGTTTCTAATATCAATCCTATGGTCAAAACACTTGTCATAGTAATAAACAACAGCATAATTAGAACTACTTCAATGAATCTGGGTCAATGTATCACTCTCTCAGAGCACATTTTAAATTTATCACAATGATAGCCTGGGGAAATTTTGGCTTTTTGGCATTCACTAGTTTAAGTCATTATTTTGAGAGCAAATTGTACTCAACCCAGAGTTCAAGTGTAAAAGACAATAAAACACAATGGCTGAATAAATGGGTTTTGATTGCCTTGGAAAGATTTCGTCTTCATTCTTCCCATTCCAAATAGTAACGATTTCAGGATTTCTTGTGATTATACACAATAGTACTTTTTTCTTCTAAAGTTGCCTATTGAACATAATTATAGGTTATACTTATTTAATGCTCACCGTGTGCCAGGAACTGTGCTGAACACATTATGTGCATTATACCACCAAGTAGTAGTTTCATTTTATAAGTGGGAGAATTGAGTCTTAGAGATTTTAAGGTATTTTTCTCAAGGTCATATATTTAATAAACGACAGAGCTCAAAATAAAACCCAGCAGCTCTGGCAGCATAATCCTTATCCTGGTAAGTTACCTCTGATATCAATAGCCATCAAGTTACCTCAAAACTCATAGAAATAATTTCTGAAGGAAGAAAGTATACAAGAATATCCATTGCTTCAGCAAGGCCAAAGGAGGATGAAAACTGAAAAACAAGGGCATTAAATATGATGAAAATGCAAACACCAGTGACATTAGAGAGATCAGTGCCTGAGAACAGAGTGCTCAGTCACTAGGAAAAAAAAAAAAAAAAGATAAAAGTGTGGTGGCTGCACAAAATCTGATTGGTGTCCTGGTCTGATTGTTTTCAATTCCTGGAAATGCATAGGATCTAAGGAAGCAACATGTTTGGCATTGTTACAGACACGGAAGACCAGTGTGGCTGTGATAAAATGAGTATGGAGTGAAGTTGAAGAGGTAAGTTAAGAGGAGTTTTATGTAGAGTCTTGTAGGCTACAGTGATGGGACTGAATTTATTCTGAGCAGTGGGAAGACACTAAGGGGTTTTAAGTAAAGGGAGGTGATTATATGGTGCATATCTTTATATAATCACTCTGAAGTCTGTATGATGTGTAAGTTGTAGAAGGACAAGAGAGGAAGCAGAGAGACCAGCGGGGAAGCTTCTACATATGTCTATGATAATGGGTATAACTGTAGAGGTAGCAGTAGAGATGGGTGAACTCAAGATATATTCTGGAGTAGAGCCAATAGGAATTGGTGATGAATTGAACATAAGGCCTGAGAAAAGATAAAAAATCAAGGATGACTCCTCAAGATGACAGTAGAGAGCTAGTGGTTTGTTGAGATGAGAAAGATTAAGATCAGAAGCAACTCAGAAGATAATCAAAAACTCTGTTTTTGGTATTTTGAGGTGTTTTTTTAAACACCCGGGGAAGGTTTTAAGTAGATAATCATTACATGTTCAAAACATGGAAGCGAGTATTCTGAGTCTCCCTGAAAGAAGTCACAAAAACAGTGGGTAGGGTGTGGATTTCAGTAAGCAGGAGTGTGGGGCACAGAAGTGAGAATGTCCATGAAGATGGGGCATGGAATTCAGAATGGAAGCTAGAGCTCTTTCACAGCAGTTTTTCAGGGAAAAGTGAATCTCCAGCCTCTGATTCAATACATAGTTGAGCAGAAGGTTTTTCAGTTGTGGCCATGAACTATTTCAGTTTAGATGCAACAATGGCTCAGGTTAGAAACTGCCCCAAGAAAGTGACACAGATGAGTCTGGTAACAGCTACCTCAGAGACTCAGACAGCCCACCCCTTTAAATTCACTGGTAGCCCCCAGATTCTTGGTATTGTTTTCTTTTTCTGGATAGAGTTTCTAGTGCTGTATTTACTTTATTACCAAAGTCCCTTCAATGGCCTCCAGGTGGCCTTTATTCCCAAGGAAAGCTTCTCTAGGTGATTCTTTTTTTTTTTTTTTTTTTTTTTTAAAGATTTTATGTATTTATTTGTCAGAGACAGAGAGAGCATGAGCACAAGCAGGGGGAGCAGCAGGCAGAGGGAGAAGCAGGCTCCCTGCTGAGCAAGGATTTCCTGATGTGGGACTTGATCCGAGGACCCTGGGATTATGACCAGAGCTGAAGGCAGATGCTTAACCAACTGAGCCAGCCAAGTGCCCCTCCCTAGGTGATTCTGGTTTTTTTTGTTTGTTTGTTTGTTTTTTAAGATTTTGCTTATTTATTTATTTGACAGACAGAGATCACAAGTAGGCAGAGAGGCAGGCAGAGAGAAAGGAAAGGAAGCAGGCTCCCTGCCGTGCAGAGAGCCCCGACGCAGGGCTCGATCCCAGGACCCCAGGATCATGACCTGAGCTGAAGGCAGAGGCTTTAACCCACTGAGCCATCCAGGCGCTCTCCCTAGGTGATTCTTAAGGTGACGTCCTTTCCTTTTATCCTGTGATGTTGCTGCAACATCTCTCGACAATGGTAATTCATTTCTGTCAGGGACTTTGCTCTGGTAGGGAACCCACTACAACAGGAACTGAATGAATAAATGAGTCTAACCATGTTGTCTTTAAAATGAGTCTGTACCTTTAGTTATACAGAGTATTCTAGCAGCAATGGAACCATTCTGTTTTTGTGAGAATTTCTTCTTCTTCTTCTTTTTTTTTTTTTTCCCTTTTCCATTTTACACATAAGGGGTAGCATCAGCTGTTTGTGAATCCAGAACATTCTATTTGGACCATTCTCAAAGAAACACGTCACTCAAAGCTGTGTCAATAGAGAATTAAAACTTCCACATGACTAGGTATTCAAAATGTAAATACAGCCAGCTATGGCATTTTAGAAACCCCAAAGTAAAAACTTTACCACCAAAAGAAAAAAATAGCTTGAAAAGAGGACAGCAGGACAAATGAGGACAGCTAGTCTTTTTTCAGCTTATTTTTGTTGGATTCATTTTGAGTTTTGTAAACCAAGCTCCAGTTAGATCTTGAGGAAAAAAATCTAACTGACATAATTCACTGAGTGAACCTTTACACAAAAAGGTTTTGAACATCAAGGCAGAATTAGCAGCTTTCTAGCCTCATGTCTTGATTGATCAGTTTAAACAGGGCTAAATTTATAACTTTATAAATACATCGAATAAGAATAAAGAAAATAACATTTTAAGTGTTTTTTTTTTACTGCTACAACCAAAACAGCAACAACAAAAATCTATCCTTCTAAGTAATGTCGAAAAAAGAAAAAACATAGAATTTTATTTGCTTTATTTTTTCTCTACCAAATATATATTATGTCTACCAGATGTATACTATTTTAAAATGCTAGATTATGCAGTAAGCATGCTATAAAATAACATAAAGCAGAAGATGCTATAAGGAAACTCTGTTTCCTGGGTAAAAATATATAAAATATCATCTTTCTTTCTTAATGTCACAATCCTACTTTTCTAATCTCAACTGTATATTATATACTCAAGAAAAAGACAGATGGAATTCTTTTGGGGACGAGTATTATTCCTTTTAGATGAGAATGCCTAAGTTTTGGCTAGTGTTATACGACATTTGCCCGCTAGACTTCCCATGTTTGATAATTTGTGGGCATCTATGCCATAATAGAGCATCCTGTTCTTTATTCATTGGCTCAAAGATGTTGTGTTATGGTTAACAACTTGGTGCCAATATGTGACTTATGAGAAGTTCAAGGACTAACTCGGAGTGCTCATATTCATCCTTAAATTATTTAAATAATTTCTACTGTATCATTAGTTTCTGTCAAACTCACAAATTATTCTAAAATCAATAAGAGGGCAGCTCAATTCCTAATAAGAGGCTGCCACAAATCCTACACGATTTCATTATAAAGGGTTATATTGTGTGATTTTTCAAAAAGGAGTACATCACTTTTCTGTAAGAAGAAATTGGCCAATTGAAATCAATGTCTTCAAACAGATTATTTTGACTGAATGTAATTCTAGAGAATCATCAAAGTATAATAGCAATTTCAAGGTCATTACCATGAATAAATAAATTTTGCCACATAGCAATGGTAAATAAATTTAAAGTAGTAGGGCCCTGCTCCATGCATTAAGTGAATAACTATAATTGCTTGGGTATTTTTAACTTAAAGTTTCACATAAAATGACCTTGGTGAATGGGACAAAGAAAACTTTTTCGACAAAAGAGAAAAGTGAAGCCACCAGTAGATTTTATACTCCAAAAGAAATTTGGGAGTTTGTGCTCTTTCTTCCTTTTTTTTTTTTTTTTCCCTTGAAAATATTCCCTTCAGTTTCTTTTATTTCTAAATAAATACTCGGGCTGGATTTTTAGGTAAAGAGGCAATTATAAGCACATTAACATTTCTACCAGACAGCAAAGATAGTACGGGCCAGTCAGCCCCACACAGAATGCAGCTTGGCCCTGAGCCCTGGGCCACTGCAGTAAGGCACTCTCCTCTCCATCATCCAGTGCAGAGAATAAGCTCCCCATTTTGCTGTGAACTTTCATTTAGGACAACACCGTCGGTGCTGCAAACCCAGAGGTGTGCTTTTATTTTGGGGTTTCTCATTCCCAACTTTCAAAGCCAATGCTAAAGCAAAGGCGTGGTCTACACCAGGACTTTAAATAAAGTCAGATAGAATAAAAATTCCCTTACTAGCATTTATTCTAAACTGCCTTGTCCAGATGGCTTCTTACAGGGAAAGGGAAAAAGGGGATACTCACGCTCTGCTTCCTTTCATGCTGGTGGGCTGTGATTATTGTTAATGACCCACAGCTGTACTAGCTCCCCCACCACCTCTACCCTCTGCCCACCCCCACCTTCCAGCTTCCTTCTTATTTAAGCTTTTCTCCAGGAAGCCTTTCACAGAAGGAGGTGGGAGTAAGTTTTACGATGGATCAACCTTCAGGACTCACCCTATATCTGGCTGTTTTCTCACAAAACCTGAACACAGCAGTGGGATCCACTCCAAAGCTTATAGCCCTGCAAAACCAGGCGAACTTATAGTTTCTAATTTTTCTAAATGTCCCAATAAATATTAGTGAATTGATTAAAGAAAAGCAGTTTAAACATTACTGTTAATCTTCTGGATATATCATTAGCTCCATACCTGGCTAAAAACCGAGTTGCAAATTTATTGCTGTAAGTAGCACTAATCCATTCTATCATTCAGCATATGTAGAGAGAGGGACAAGCAGAGAACTTTTGCTATTAAACATTCTTATGAATAAATCCCTTGTGCTTGCTGCCCCTGCTACCTTCACCACTCCACTTGGTTTATATAAGTTGGATTGGGAAAGGCATCCATTGAGTGAGCCTTTGGGTAAGTAAAGGACTTGAGATATTTTTGAGATGCTGCATAGTCTAAACTTATTCTTGTTATTATAAAATATATCTGTCCTGTCAGATGTCTTTGCCTCCTACATCATGTGCCCATTGTATATGCTCTAGCTATACATCCTCAGAAGGCAGGATATGACTGTTTGCCAGGCAAGGCTTTAAGTTTATTGCTAGTATTAACATTAATGTTGCTGATACTTAATGTTACCATTATTAATAGTATTAATACAAATGCTATCAATTCTAATACTAAAATATTATTGATATTAATATTTACTATCAGTGTTAATGTCTAGAGTTTCTATTGCTGTGATTTTTGAAGTCTCTGATAGAACTTTTCTCAATTTTAGGTGCTCATGGTTTTTTGATGGTATTGTTCATGGTTTCCACTGTATTCCAAAGCCATGATAAAAAGAGTAAAACAAGTGTGACGGTAATTCACACAATCCACATGTTGACCATTGGCCCACTTGTTGTTATTTAATGTAGTCCTTGCTTGGCTTTTATGTTCAAGTAGTCCCTACTCAAAATACCCTCTTATGCAAATATGAAAATAATGTTGGAATTCTTTAATTTTCTGCTTCTATAGCCTTTCCATCACTTGGGTTCTTTGAATATTTTGAATGTATGTATTTATATATGTACTGGTTTGAATATATATATATATATATATATATATAATATATATTGAATTCAATATACGTTGAATATATATTCAATATATATATATAGAACCACCTGTTCATATATATATATATATGAAAGACAAGTGTTTATTGTATTTTAAAAGACAATTGTGTTAACCATTCATTTCATAAAGATACTCCATCTATTAATAGTCTCTCCCATTTACAAACTAACAAAACCCTCAGTCTGTCCACCATGCTCCTTCAACTCTCACTCTATTCTTTCTCTTCTTTCAGACTAAAACTTTTGAAATAATTATCTATTATTCCTACCTCTCCTTCTTTGCTTTCTTTCATTTATCTATTGCAATTGGTTTTATACTACTGTTTCCAAGATCAACAAAAACCTTTTCTCTAAATTTGGGGAGAAATGTCCATTGCTTATCTTTCTTGATTTCTTGGCCATATTCAATATTATTGACTCATATCCTTTTGGAAACCCCTTTCCCTTGGGTCCCATGGTTGTGTATTCCTGTGTGCATATGTGTATGCCCATAGCCACTTCTTTTCAATTTATTTTGTAGGTTAATATCTAAAAGAGGATATTGAAGGAAAGAAAATACAGAAATAGAACTAGTAAGTGGTAAAACTGGGACATGGACCAGGTACGGTAAATCCAGAAACCACATGCAAACCACTATGCTTCCCTACCCTCTTCTCTTCTCACATCCCTATACGATCTTTAAAAAACTTGTTCAGCTCATACACAGTGCTGGATACTGTGTGAAATGTTGAAAAAATAGACACGAACAAAGAGTTTTTACCTAATACTATAGAGTCATTATTGTCCTATCCCTATGGAGATGCATTCTTGGCATTAAGAATTGTCAATCATTGGGGCACCTGGGTGGCTCAGTGGGTTAAGCCTCTGCCTTCAGCTCAGATCATGATCTGAGGGTCCTGGGATCAAGCTCCTGCTTCCCCCTCCCCCTTGTCTGCCTCTCTGCCTACTGGTGACTTCTCTCTCTGTCAAATAAATAAAAAATCTTTAAAAAAAATTGTCAGTCATTTTTAAAAGTCTCTTTTAATAATCTGAAGTCTTAACATATGTCTAGCCATCACTTTTTGACTACCATTCATATAATTATTTTGAATCCTTTCAGGATGGAGTTAAATTTATGATACTTTCCATAATATCAAAGTCCTGCTGCTTTTTAGATGCTGCTGTTACTTACTTTATATTTCTTTGACCATATCTGTGGGAAAAAAGCACAATTTCTGTAAAAATCTCATTTTAACATACAACATGAACCTTTTCCTTTGTTTCTTTTTGGCAGGCCTAGCATTATTATCTGTACAGCTTTTGTCAACCATAGTAAATCAGAACTCTCCATAAGAACACAGAATAATTGGCATAAAAATATGTCTCAGTGCAATAAAACACACAAAGTGCATAGCACACTTAGTAGTTGTGGGACAGAGTATGGCATTTGCCCTGAGGTCTAGTAATGTTTACTGGCCCAGAATATACTAAAAGTCTACTCTGAATTATCACTGGCATATAATCAGTGCTCCTTAATAGATATATTAATTTAAAAATAGGGGCACCTGGGTGGCTCAATGGATTAAGGCCTCTGCCTTCAGCTCAGGTCATGATCTCAGGGTCCTGGGATCGAGCCCCACATTGGGCTCTCTGCTCAGCAGGGAGCCTGCTTCCCCCTCTCTCTCTACCTGCCTCTCTGCCTACTTGTGATCTCTGTCAAATAAATAAATAAAATATTTTAAAAAAATAAAAAAATAAAAAAATTAAAATATATAATGTCATTATACTATATAGCAATGGCATTAAATAGACAAGTGTGTACAACTAACTATAATATGTGTTGATACAGCATTGATATCAATTTGAGAGATGTGAGTAAAATCAGGAGAAAAGCTTCGTAGAAGAATCAATATTTGAACAGACATTTAATTAGAAGATAGGTCAAAAAAAAAGTGGAAGGGTATAGGTGAATAAAGTATAGATGAAAGTTCAGAAAAGGGATTGATACATGTGATTATTGGGAATGTTGGCAGGGGAGGGGTGGCAGCAAAATAGGGGGAATTAAACTGGGCAAGACTTGATAATATCAGAATGTCATTCTATTCTGAGAGCAATGAAGAGCCATCAAAATGAGTTTTAAGCAAGGATGAAATATGGTAAGATTTGTCTTCAGAAAAATGAGTTGTGAGAATCAGGAAGTTTGATTAAAAAGGGTTGTGTATAGCTAGAGAACCACTTATGTAGCTATTAGAAGAATCAAGTCACAAAGCAGGGAAATAGGCATAGTAGTAGTGTTCAGAAACAGGATCTGACAGGAAAAATAAAGGGAGAGGCTCAAGATGAACCCACATTGGGGGGCTTGATGCTTTATATCATGAAATGAGATATGGAACACTTCGTGTATGATAAATATGATCAGTTTGGTAGAAGAAACAGAGAAAAGACTGTTCTTTGGGATCTTTTTAAGATGAAATAGTTAATAGTTAATGACAAAACTGAAATTTTAATGAGTTAGTTGGAAATTGAGACTTGTAACAGAAGAAAGAATTGAACAGCAGTTAAAAACTTATTCATTTAAAAGTTACATGTGATGATGTAACCATTTAGTGGAGGATAGAGTAAGAAGTAAAGGTGACTGAGGGAAGAACCATAAGCAAACCAAATTTTAGAGATAAGTATTGGAAGAAAGGATGACAAAGGGTATTTAGAGAGGTAATAAGAGAAACAAGAGCAGACAGAGGCAAAGAAACCAAGGGATGAATGGGTTTAACAAATGAGAGATAAATCAATAGCATCAACTCATCCAAGTAAGTCCACTTGATCATAGACTAAAACAAGGCCCATTGGCTTAGCAATTATGAGAAAGAGACTTTGGTGACTTTGATGAGGTAAGATGTCAGAATATTTCTCTAACATAAAGCTGCCATAGTAGAAAATGCCTGATAAATATAAAGTAGAGGGGAAAAAAACGCCAGAATAATGAATGAATGAGAAGGATAGGTGGCAGATTTAACGTTGGAAGAAATTCATAGTACCTCTTGCAATTATGATGTAGGGGTTTAGAACAAAGTTCCTGCTGAAAACAACCAGACAAGCTGCCCAAGTGATAACGTGAGGTTCTTTGTATTCATACTATTTAGGGGTCACAGCACTTCCTGCATCTAGGGCTTGATGTCTTTCATCAGTTTTGGAAAACCAAAACAAGTTGGTACACTTACATTTGTGTGTGTGTATTTCAAACCAAGAAGCATTATTAGAGTTAAAAAATAGGTACTTCATAAAGATAAAAAGCATCAATTTCCCAGGAAGATATAATAATTCTAAATTTGGAAGAAGTTCATGTGCTTCGTCACAAAAAGGGTGAACATTTAAGTCAAACTGTATAACCTTTTGGATCACAGACTCCTTTGGAGAATCCAATGAATATCATTGTCTTTTTTGCTAGAAAAAAATGCTCACAAAACCCAAAATTCTGCTACAATTAAGTAAGTTGAAGAAGTCAAGAATTCTTGATGTCCATTATTTTGAGATTTAGAGGAAGAAAGTTTATAGACTTTTTAATTTGAATGTGTTCTTTTTCTTCCTTCCTTCCTCCTTCCCTCCCTCCCTCTCTTTCTTTCTTTCTTTCTTGAACCTGAGTTCTTCTAAGGTTACAAAGAGTTGGTGCAGAATTGGAGGCCTTGAGAGACTTGTATGGACTCTGGCTAGCTTGAGTGAAGCATGAGAATGGGAAGTAACTTAAAAATTAGTGAAAATATTGCTGTGTATATTTAAGGCTCTAACTGAAGTTTGAATAATATTTTTGTAATATAGTCTTTGAGTACAGGAACTTAATTTTCTTTAACATTTCTCAGAGGCTGAGAGCAAAAGCAGGGAAACAAATGGGTTGCTCTAGGATTTGAAAGTAGCACAATATTAGGTCTTGCACAAAATCAAGAGAAAGATATTATAGACCGTATTGGTGACCTGATTGTGGCATGGGTATGGATAGGAATGAAAGTAAAGAAGACAGAGGGCATATTTTGTGGTAATTAAGAACATGAGATCTGGGGGCGCCTGAGTGGCTCAGTCAGGTAAGCGTCTGCCTTTGGCTCAGATCATCATTTCAGGGTCCTGGGATTGAGCCCTGCATGGGTCTCCCTGCACATCAGAGAGTTTGCTTCTCCCTCTCCCTCTGTCCCTCCCCCTTGCTTGTGCTCTCTCTCTCTCAAATAAATAAATTTTAAAAATCAAAAAAGAAGAAGAAGAAGAAGAAGAAGAAGAAGAAGAAGAAGAAAAGAACATGAGCTTTGTATTTAGGCAGACTATTGCATAGAGAGAATACTGCTGATCAATTCAGCCTCTCCAAGTGGTATTTTCTCATTTGTCAAATGTGGAAAATTAAAATACCTACCTTTGAATATTAAATGAGGAACTATATATAAAATTCTTCATAAAAATCATCATTGCCATCATATCATAAGTCAAATACCAGAAGACAATGATAAGATTAAACAACAATTTTTATATGATAGAGGATGTAGGAAAAGAAGAAGTTGAAATCATGAGGGGGATTTCAGAAGTGGGGTTATTTTGAATAAAAATTTCAAAATGTGGGCCTAGGAGTAAAATTCCAAGTTGGAAATAAAATGAACAGTCACACAGTGAGCATGGCTCTCTATACCCACGGAGTGGGATAGCCTATCAACTATTTTGAAAATTCCTGGCCTCTTTTAGCTTATATAATCTCGTTTTTTCCTAAAAAAATTTTTAAGTTCTTAACCTTTCATATCTTATTGTTGTTACTATTTATAGCCATCAATCCCACTGTAACAATCACTTATAGACTCTAAGCATGAGGAAGATGATGGAGGTCAAGGGCAAGAAACATGAAATATTGCATTGAACTGTGCTAGTCTGACACATGCCTGGTTAATATAGAATAATGACAATGAACTATTTCTGATTGTCATTATAATTAAAAACAGCATATTTTTTCAAGGTTCCAAGAAGTGAACTGAATTCTTATGAACCCCAAAAAGTTCAGTTCAGTTCAGGAAAAGGTTAAGTTTAATGTTATTCTCTGAATTAGCTTTCCAAGCCCTAATTACAGAAATAGACATTATTTTGAAAACTTGGAAAAGGTCCATTTACATGACAGATCCAAGAATCAAACGATCTTATTATCTTTTTTTTTTCAATTTTGCCTTTCAAATACTGCCTTCACAAAACAGAAAAAAGAAGTAATTATGAGGAAGAGTTTAAGGAGATGAAATAAGAATATAATGATATTCTTTTACTAACTTACATTATTAATTGCATGACCCTATATTGATCAAGGCAAAGCAAATTCCTTTTCAAAAGTTAACTCTTGACAAAATAGAGAATATGATCTTGTCTAAAACTATAATTTACTTTACCAAATACCATGACAATACAAGCTCATTCAGTTAATGAATGAACAGTCTGTTCCTAGAAAGAAATAGTCTACATTATAATTTGAAGACTTTTTTTTTACATTTGTTTACTAAATGTGAGAACCTTTGTTATCATTGTTCTTCACTGTTACACAAATGTGGCAAAGATGTTGAAGATCTATAGAAATGCTTTGACAAAATTCCTCTTCACCTATCCTTGCAATTTCTGCCCATGATTCATTCCAGAAAGGAAAAAAAATCAATTCAGTACCTTCTCTCCTTGACCTTCTTCTCTTTGTTTAGAGCTTAACATATAGCAAAAGGCCTTCTTTTATATTATTGATGAAATCACAGAACATGTCTTGTTTACTTGCATGCTTTTATTCACTCTAAAATAGAGATTAATTTATAAAGAAGGAGAGGTGGAAAATGTGTGCAAACATCTTGGTTTTAATATGTGGTTAAACTCTGACAACCTTCATTAATCTTCGTATGACCTCATGTAATAAGTCTTGTGGAGTCATCATGCTGTTATTTAAAGACCAATCTGAACATTCCCATTCGTCCCCAACCACAACATATCAAGCCCAAACCACAAATCTGATGCTAAGCCCTTGAAAAGTGACATTGATCTTTACAATAGTTTTCTTGGAGTGATGATAAGGGTGTTTACCTGACAAATCATAAAGATTTCAAAAATTTATCTTAAATGCCTGTTTCTTTCCTTTAAAGTTCTGGTTTTCAGCACTCCCTTATCAACATGTCTCTTTTTACTTAGCTTGAACTTGATGGTTGAAATCCTGATTCTACCCTGTACTAGAGGTCTAAACTTGGGCAATTGTAAAACAGATATTAAGAATATAAACTTTATAGTCTTATGGCAAGAATTAAGTGAGGTACTGAATGTGAATTTAAAATACTGCCTGTCACATAGCAAGAACTTAGTAAATGTTAGCTGCCATGATGATGATGGTGATGGTGATGATGAAGAGATTTTCAAACATATAAGGTCAAGTAATTATTATTGTTTCAAAGAGGGACTGTAGGTGTGTGAGACATCCCACTCAAAGAGTTCTGAAGAAAGGTTTGAAATGCTAAAGATATTACTTTTGCTTATTTTGATCTGCTTTTAGCTTATTGCAGGTTTTTAAAAAATGTTTTATTTATTTATTTATTTATTTATTTATTTATTTTGAGAGAGAGAGAGAGAGAGAGAGAGAGAGGGAGAATGCATATGAATGGAGGGAGGTGCAGAGGGGAGGGAGAGGGAAGGAGAAAGAATTTCAAGCAGACTCCTTCCTAAGCCTGACCCACAACCCATGAAATCATGACCTGAGTCGAAACCAAGAGTGAGATGTTCAACTGACTGAACCACCCAGGTGCCCCTAGCTTACTGTTTTAATCTTACATTTTTGCATCTTAGAAGGGATTTCCCATAATATTAGCTTAACTCTAAGTCTTTTAGTTTCTGTCTCTTAATTTTTCCTTAGCTCCTTTCATTTTTGCTTTTATATTCATATTTTTTTTCTCTAGTTTTTTCCAAAATATTTTCTTTCCCTGGCTTATTTATTTAATTATATGCCTATTTATTATATTTCAGTTTTTCTTCACAAGCTTTGTGTTATTTTTAAAAACATACTAAAACTACCAAAAGTGACAACGCATGCTAACGTCTGCTGATTGTTTCCTATCTGCGAAACTCTAGTATAAGGGCTTCATATGGATTGCCTTAATCTTAACAAAAGTCTTTTGAGGTGGGTGTTATTATTATTTTCATGATACAGATGAGGAAACTGAGATAAAATGACAAATAACTGACCCAAGTTTACACAGCTAGTAAAAGAAGGAAGTGAGATTTATAGTATCTTATTTTGATTACTTTTATTTTAATCTAATTTGTCATCTTATTTTCACGTATTATTTTCATCTTAGCTATTATTTTCTAGCTAACTGGTAAGTAACAAGTGGTTGGTGGTAGCACTGTTGCGCTAATGACTCTGTGGAGTATGTATGGTTTACCTAAAATGTTGTATCAGATATCTTGATGAAATCATGAAATATGTACTTAATTTATGTGACTGGCTAACATTATGCATCACTGCGGCTTTAAAGTCAGACTGATTAGATTCAAATACTAATTCTATCATTTATAAGCCATGTGGACTTAGATCAAGCCCTAATTTTATTTTATTTTATTTTTTTTTTGGTAACTGTTTTCTCATCTGTAATGCAGGAAAAAGTAATTATCCAGCCTTATAAAGTTATAAAATTAAATAAAGTGACTGACATAGAGTAAGAAGGTAAAATATATACAGTAGGAAGGTAAACTTGTCAAATGGTAATAACTCAATAAATGGTAATAGGAAAGACTATTTAATATCTTTGACTGGAAAAAATCAGATATATATATTTTAATAATTATAGTACATAATCATTCTTTTTTTAAAGCTTTTTTAAAAAAATATTTATTTATTTGACAGATTGAGATCACAAGTGGGCAGAGAGACAGGCAGAGAGAGAGAGGGGAAGCATGCTCCCTGCTGAGCAGAGAGCCCGATGTGGGGCTTGAACCCAGGACCCCAAGATCATGACCTGAGCCAAAGCCCGAGGCTTTAACCCATTGAATCACCCAAGTGTCCCTACATAATCATTCTTGTATAGCATTCCAGACCTTAAGCTTTTATACCTGATTATGATTTTGATGCCTAAGTAACAGAAGTATTAGATTTTACAGTTACTATTATTCTGTGTACTATATGATGAGAGATATTCTTCCATTGCACAGGATTCCTTTTGGTAGTCAGCAATGCCATTTAGAAGTATGGCCATGAAACTCAGTTTACTTCCCAAAGTTTACTCACTTTCACGTTCACAGTTTCTATAATTTTTAAAATTGGGCTTAATAAGATTAACATTGGGAAATCATGTGTAGTCCTGTGAGTTAAACATTTCAAATGAAAAAGATGAGATAAACCTTAGCAGAGATTGAGAGAAGTTAAACATTGCTTAGATATCTGGAATTATTTTAAGATAATTGAAGTTTCTAGATCCCAGCAGCTTTGGGGAAACACATGGGAGGGTGAAAAATCATATATATATTTTCTTTTTTTGTCCTGTCAACTAGATAATGCAACAGACACACTGGAATCAGGCCAAATCTTGCCCCTTTTCTAATCTAGGAGCCAAGGCTGAATGAGTGTTGAAAAAACTGGGTTTTCTTCTTTATGGTGGAATGATTTTTCTTCTCCTGATTTTTCTGTTTTTCTCCTTTATGTTTGACAGCATTAGGAGAACTCTCTTTTGTGGGTCACATTAATCCCAAAGTTGGAGATAAGATTAGGGTTCATGTCATTTCACAACTGCATTAGTACAGAAAAAAAATTATTTTCCTTTCAAATCGTGTTTATCATAGGTTGCCAAAACTCAGTGCGAGAATAACATGAGAATTGTAAGGTTAAGCGACTTGAAAAATGTCTGGCATGTGGTAAGTACTCAAATGTTAGTTATTTATGTCATATATATTTGTATATACATGCACACTTTTATATGTATACAAATATATGCATATTGGTAAAGATTTTTGATCATTAAAAACAGAAATTTGGATTCTCAGGGAAACATTTCCTGTCTTATTTTATGTAAATTCTGGAGTCTATATAGCCTAAATTTTAAAAGTTCATAGATAAGATCCTATCTACTTTTGCTTTAGCACATTGTGAGGAGTATGTATACCTTAACTACCATCATGTGGTAAAAACAAAGGGGAACTCTATCAAGAGTCAGGAGTGTGGTGTCCAGAGTCAGATTTTGCCACTAACTGTGAACTAGTCTCTTAATAATTCTGTGCCTCAGTTTTTGCAACTGCAGGTGGATATGTTGAGTGTACTTTCAGCAACCTGCAAGATAAAGTTTATGCATAAGGAATTCTCTATTTCCAAATATATAGAAATGGTGGAATATCTGGAGAGCTAGCTATACATCTATGTATGCCTTTGTATCTATTACAAGAAGAAAGAAAGAAAAAGTCCTAGTTGAATTAAAGGTAACTCAAAACCAGAGTTGTGGTGAAGAGAAGCTGATCTCACAGGGGCCCATGAATATTTAGTGGGAGATTTAGACCTTCTGGGCTGGGAGCCAGGTTTGGGAAACAGGACTTTTGAGTTTAGGCTGGTGGGAATCTTTAACTCATGCTCCTGTGTAAAGTTGGAATCAACTATTACCCAAATTGTCTAAAAGGGATGAAGAAAATTTTATCTTCTGCATGGGGAAAGAACAAAGGAGAATCTGTTTAATTCACAGGAGTTGGAGCAGGGAGACAAACATCACCTGTGAGAAAATAACATTTGAACTGCATGAATGTGGATTCCAAAGGCACAGTCCCTTTGTGGCATCCTCTTCCTAAGGTATAGGAATTTTAAGCAAAACCTGAAAATAAAAACTCATTCAGGGCTTTCAAAACCACTAGGTAAGAGCAAAGATGTAGGAGAACCTTATGACACAAGATACCCCTGCAGAAAAAGCAAAAGAAAATGAAACAGAAAACAAACGAAAACACTGTTGAATATGAGTACACATGAAACAACTTACCAACCTTACATGTAGAAATAAACCCCCCATAATTGAAAATCAGTGTACTAGGATCCTAAGAACTTGAAATAATGGAACAGACTTGGAGAGATTATAATATAAAATTATAATGCTTAAAGTGATTAAAGAGATCAAACAAGGGCCTGAAATTTTAACTACAAAATTGAATAGAATGAAAATTTTAAAAAAATAGAGCTTGTAGAAAAGAAAAGTATAGTTGCTAAAATTTAAAACATGCTGGGTCTATTTAAGAACATAAGGATTAAATATAATATAATATTACTGAATTAAAGAGTAAGTCTGCAAAAGAATCACCCAGAATTAAGTACAGTGAGATGAAGGTCAGGAAAAGCTGAATGGAACACTAACACAGACAATAGAACAAGTCATGTATTTCTAGAAGTTGTTTCAGAAGGAGATAATGAAAGGATTTTGGAGGAGGCAATATTTAAAGGAATAACGGCTAAGAGTTGTTTATACTTGAAGAAAGACATGGGTCTTTAGACTGAAGTAAAATGCATCCTTCTGAAAGCCTGGAAAAAAAATCTCTAGCTAAATTCTGAACACTCCTTGAGATAAAACATATTATTATGAATTTTGCATTGTTATCAAAAATATGCAACATCAAATTTACCATCCTAACCATTTTTAAGTGTGCTGTACCAAAATGTTAACTATATGCACAGTGTTATGCAACAGACCTCTAGAACTTCTTCATCTTGCAAAACTGAAACTTTATGTTTATTGAACAACTCCTTTTTTCCCCCACCACCCTTTTAAGGTTGAATAATATTGTATTATATGCAAATCAACGTTTTCTTTAGTCATTCGTCTATTGATGAACATTGAGGCTGCTCCACCTCTTGGCAATTCAGAAATGCAATAAGCGTGGGTGTGCAAATAAGGGAAGCTGCCTGCGGAGGGTACTGTTAAATTTGCTGGGAGGGAAGTCAGCTGGGGTAATATCTATGTTTCAGAAAAGATGCCAAGAAGCTGCAAATGGTGGCAGTAGTGGGTGCTGTTAAGCTCACTGGGAAGCTACCACTGGAAAACTTGCCTGGGTATCCACAAGACTCTCTAGAAACTGTCCTAAAGGATGCCACTTGCTGCTGGAAACCTATCTGCGGTGATGAGACAGGACTCACCAGATGTGGGGAGTGAATTTTCTCAAGTATCCTGCACACCAGCCCAGTGCCACAGGAGAAAAAGAAGCAAAGCCCAGGGGACCAGGAAAAGAAGTCTTCTGATATTTCTCCAGTGCCCTCTACTGATAAAGCCTGACATCATGCCATCTGTCAGGGGAGAACTGTCCCAGAATTACAAGCAGACAGGGAAGGGTAGGTTTGGAGTTGAGAGGCAATAGATTGATAACTGACACAGCAGCTAACCGGAAAACTGTAAAAATTTTCAAGAAATATTGACAGTTGGACAAGAAGATATTAATACATTAATAAATCATAAAGAGTTATTTTATATGGCTCTGTCAGAAATTGATAGAGTAGACAAAAAACTATTACAATATAGAATATTGAACAATAAAGTTAAGTTCAAAGTAACAGACATTTAGAAACATGAACATGAGTTCGTTCCAACCATGTGGAATATTTTAGAAAGTCAGCTATAAGCCACAAAAAAAGTCTCAACAATCATAAGATGAATCTACCGATAAACTATTTCATATGACATTGGCAATAAAATTGGAAACTGATAATGAAAATATAGCCCAAATGAGTATCTGGAAGATAATAAAAAAGTAAAAGAATAATGTAAATATTATGAAGGCATATTAAAATTTAAAAGCTAAATAAATACACATTCAAATTTATACAATGAAGCTAAAGTGATATTGAAAGGGAAATTATTTATTTATTTATTTATTTATAAGTATTTTATTTATTCATTTGACAGAGAAAGAAATAGTGAAAGAGAGAGCCCAAGCAGGGGGAGTAGCAGGCAGAGGGAGAAGCAGGCTTCCTGCTGAACAAGGAGCCCAATGAAGGGCTCAGTTCCAGGACACTGGGATCATGACCTGAGCCAAAGGCAGACGCCCAACCAACTGAGCCACCCAGGCATCCTGAGAAAGAAATTTATTAATTTAAATGCATGTATCAAATACAAGAAAAGAGTGTGTTGTACCAAGTCAACTACTACAAATTTCAAGTTTCTATGACCATTTTACCTCATATCCCAGGGATTTTGGTTGTTGATGTTATCATTATCCTGTTATCTATTTGAAATTTCATGGAGAGAAATGTCCTACCCTACTGAGGAGAATCTACCAGAATGTATTGAGGGGCATGTGTAGTTCGGAAATTAAGCAGTTTTTTGTCTTTCCTATATAGCTCATTTTCTTTAGGTTATTTAATTTCTATATAATCACGTATACTGGTCAAATTGTGCTATGTGTTAATAAGCATTATTTCACTGCTGAAATATAGAAATCTAATGTTCATGGTCCTAAGATTGATTGTTCAATCTTAAGAGAAATGCATACTTTATAGGGTTAGAATGGCAAGGTTTCCCATTCATGTATTCATTCACTTGTTTAAGAAGTACTTATTATGTGCTTTTATATGTAACATATTTTTCTAGCCTTCATAAGCTCATTTGTGAACAAAACAAACAAAATTCTTTCTCTTATAGCCCTTACATCCCAGTAGAGGAGATAGCAAAAAGAGAAAATGAGGTAAAATATATAGTATGTTAGCAAGTGGATAAGTATTATTGGGAGAAATAAGCAATAAGGAAGCTAGAAAAGTTAGTTAGGATCACTATATTAGATGAGTTGGCCAGGGAAGTCTTCATTGAGAAGCTGACTTTGAAATAAAGTCTAAGGTAGTGAGTAGAGCCATTTGGGTCTGTGAAGGAAGAGCATACCAAGCAAAGGGAAATCCGGGAGGCCAGGTGTAGTTGTTGCTGTCAAGGGATAAAGCTGTGGACAAAGTTAGAGATGTAGTGAAAGTTCAGATGATACAGGGTCATATCATTTTGTCTGGACTAGCCCAAATTTAAACTTATTGTTCTGATGTAGTTAATAGTAGTCAGTCTTTAACATTCGGCAGGGCTCTGGTTTGGATAATAAAATATGTAGTCACTCTCCTTTTTGCAAAGACTTTGGCTTTGGCTTGGATAAATGGAAAGCCATCAGAGAGCTTTCAATATTGGGGTAGTATGATCTGAATTAATTTTTTTTTTAACAAAATCACTTGGACTGCTGTGTTGAGAAGAGACTTTAAGGGGCAGAAATAAAAGCAACCTCTACCTGGACCCTGATCATCCTTCTCACCACCTCCATTACAATCAAACCACTACTATTTCTTACCTGGATTGCTTCAATAGCTTTCGAATGAAACTTCCTGGCTATATTTGGGTATATCTACAAGCAAGATTTAAAAAAAAACACCTTGAAAAAACACATTGTCTTCCTATGCTTCAAATATTCATAACATCTCATGACTCGACAGTTATAAAAAGAAAAAAGCCATTAATACGTTTTCTATTCAATGCAGCATCAAAAAAAAAATGTCCTTTTATTCAAGATTCATCTTTGGATTCATTTGGAATGAAAGCCCCTGTGTGGTTTCCTTTATAGAAATAATGAATTATATCTCAGTTCCCTTTTTTCTCAAGTAGAGAGACAAGATCCAAAATCAGAGCTGAGAAATCATATCTCCGCTCTGCTCTATGAATTACAGTTAGTCCTAATTATTATAGAAGCAACACTAAAATATTCTGGTCATGTAACTCTATCAGAGCTAGTAAATACCTGTAATTTCTGTTTCTTGATCATAAGTCTCCCTGACAGTGAATGTTTTTGAGATAAAAACTGAAAAAACAATGCTTTGTCATTACCTTTTTAAAAACTTTCCCTGCTACATCTTATGGGAGCTGGAAGTTTGTAGCCAATGGTTCCCTTAGGTACTAGCAACATCTCTAATAGAAAGCTTAAAGTTACATGAATCATTAACATTCAGAAACCTAACTTGAAGACGACTGTTTCTCTAGCAAAAACTACTTACAGTAGTTTGAAGCACAAAACTGAAAAGATATTTGGTTAAATATGCAAAATAATTTTATCTCATTAGGCTGTAAGAAACGTGTATTGATCAGTGAGAAAAAAAATACAGCAGAATGCCTGAATGGCCCAGCATAACCTAACTTTCATGCAACCTTCCCCAATTCTTTTCCTCCAATTTCCCTGAATTCACCATTCTATCTTCTGTAGCAAGTCTCTACCTTAAAATTTTGTACTTTAACATATTGTTATCTGATTTTTTGTAAACACTACTTTAAGTGTTCAACTGAACTACTATGTCATATTTGACTGAAAAATACTGAATGTTGTGAGCTTTCTGTATAATGCTCAGTGGAAGCCTTGTACTGGGAGGCTGACTCTAAGGTACAAACGGTTTTCTAAGTGGTCACTAACCTGCTGTTGCTGCCCCAGACAGCTGGATAGTGTTCCTGTCATTGGCATGGACAATGGACCCTTTAGATATCTTCCTGTATAGAAAAGTATAGGGTGAGTACTTGCTACTGAAAAATTGACTAGAATCATCATTATGGTTTCCAACAACTTTCTGTAGGTACCATGACCACAGATACATTTTATAAGCCTTGAAGACAGTGACTTTTGCCATTTTGAATCTTTAAAATGTAGTAAGTTTGAAGTACAATTTTTCTAAGCTTAAAAACTAAACCTTTTTTCTAATGAACAAGTGGACTTATACCATATTAATCCAACCTAAATACTCAGTGAAAGGGAAGTATGGTATTTTCATTTCAAGATGAAAGTATTAAAAATTATTTAAAAATTTTATTTGCCTTTAATTATCTTACAAACATACCAAGAGCCTCTATCATGTCTAGAATTAATTTAAACTCTGGAAAGAGCAACAATATTTACCTTTTATCACCAAAATCTTAAAATGGTGATTAATTTAATTCTTATGTATTTCTATTTCTATCAGCTTGGATGTTATATCAATAAATGGAAGCAGTCATTGATCAGAAACAATTAGCCTCTAGGTGAGAAAAATTAACCCATAACTAAATATTAGAAGTAGTATCAGAGAGGAAGCTCAGTTACATTATAAGTTTTAGTTGCACAAAACTTTGGATGAATGTTGGTAATGGAAACCAGGGTAAAAAAGATAGGAAAGGCCCAAAGGCAACCTGCAAAAACATCATATGTTCCCTGTGGACCGGCTCCCATGTCCCTGTATTACTAAGGCCTGGTTACCCAGGGTGATAAAATGCTCGTTATGTTTATTTTGGGGAGGAGGAAGGTAAAGCAGTCAGCTTGCAATCCACTTTACACCCCCAAGGGACATAAAAGAGCCATTGCTCCTTTTCAGCTGGACGGGTAAATTATTATACTTGCTAGGAGAAAGAGACTTTATCTCTGAAAATGACCTTGGCTAAGAGTGACAGTGAATAAGTAGAATCCAGACATGGCTTCCGGAGAAAGTCACGTAGTCTCCACAGCTCTAGGGAGGCAGAGTGGAGATGCTTTTTAGTTAAAATACATACTCTCGCTGTGTAAGCAACCCCGTGGACCTTACTTGAAGACCTCAACTATTCAGGGCCAGAAGGGTGTGGCTGATGTGGGAAAGGATCTTGGAAGGTATCCTCACTGCCCAGACCCTCTCTCTGCTCTAAGTTTCTGAAGGCTTGTGTCTTTGTAATTATTTAGTAAAATTGATGCTAGGTAAGATGTTTGCCTCATGCTAAGCCAATCTTTGTGTTAGCCCAATTTAATCTTTGTGTTAGCACAATGATCAGTTACGGTTGTTATCTAAATCAGTAATTCTCAATACTATGTGTAGGCATTACTTGGGGAGCTTGTAAAATGCAGATTTTTGGACCCCTCTCATAGAGACTTTGATTCAGTAGATTTGAAGAGGGGCCAAGTACCTATTTCTTAACTGAGAAATGCATAAATAACAAAATAATTTGGGAATATTCTCTAAATCAGTCTTTTTTTTTAAATTTTTTTAAGATTTTATTTATTTACCTGAGAGAGAGAGAGAGAGAGCACAAGCAGGGGAGTGGCAGAGGAAGAGGGAGAAGCAGGCTCCACACTGAGCAGGGAGCCTGATGTGGGGCTTGATGTGGGGCTTGATAGGGGGCTCAACCCCAGGACCCTAGGATCATGACCTGAGCCGAAGGCAGATGCTTAACTGACAGAGCCACCCAGGTGCCCTAAATCAGTCTTATGTTGGCTTAATACATCTTTCTATTATTTTAAAAATATCCTCAGTGTTTTATGATTTATTCCTTGAATTTAATGTTTTTGCTTACATTAGTGCATTTGCCTCACACACAGAAGGTTGATTAGGGATAGGAATAGAAAGGGAGAAATGAAGCCATTGTCTCCTATCATGTAGAAATTGTGCCTTTCTCTTCATAAAAGCATTATCGAGTGTCTAAAAGTTTAAAATTTACATTTAAAGTTAGTGCTCTACAATTTATTCCATAACTATATAAAGTACCTTTTAAAGATGCATGTTTGATTTTTATTCTCTTTCTTTCATACAAATACATTAGCACTTCTTTTTTTTTTTTTTTTTTAAAGATTTTATTTATTTATTTGACAGAGAGAGATCACAAGCAGACAGAGAGGCAGGCAGAGAGAGAGAGGGAAGCAGGCTCCCCGCTGAGCAGAGAGCCCGATGTGGGACTCGATCCCAGGACCCTGAGATCATGACCCGAGCCGAAGGCAGCGGCTCAACCCACTGAGCCACCCAGGCGCCCACATTAGCACTTCTTAATGAAGCCCATTGTTTTTTCTCAGTGATGATGATGGGGCTATGTTCAAAGAAAAGAAAGGGTGCTGCAAAGCTACGAAGTTGTTAGGGGGCAGGAATTGAGGAAGAAGGACAAGGGGCTTCTAGCAAGCCTCCTAAATATACAGTATTATCCCAAACAGAGAAATACTTGGCAATTACAACCCCACCTTCTAAAAGAGGTATGTAATTCTTGTATTACTAAGTATAACCTAGTGCAAGTCAGATTACAGAAGCAAAGTATTCTGCAAACATACAATTTTCTGGCCACATCCTTGTTCTTAAGTTCCAGTTTTTAAAGTCTCTCTCTTAGTAAAGTGCTTTTCTCTCTCTCTCTCTCTCTCTCTTGCTTCTTCTACCATAAAACATTTTACATCAAAAAAGTAGACTCCAAATTAATGATTAGTAAGAGGGAAAATTACATTTAGCCAAGTATAGAAAAACTTAAGGGGTTTTAAATTCTATTTAGCACAAGCAAAGCCCAACTTCCTGGTTCAAGTTAAAAAAACATGCATTCAGCTCCTTGGTTGTCAACTGGCTTTTACAAAACACCATCTTGATGAATTAAGAGTAAATGAATGAGAACCATATGGATAAATTTCCTTTGAAATACACCCAGGATTAAAAAGTTTAAGAAAAATAGCTCTTGGCAAATATAGTTTTGTAGTTTTTGCTGGAATGAAAATGTTTGAAAAATAGTCTAAAGTGTTCTGTTGAACCCCAAACTCAGAGTTACAAATTTTCCAATCCTTAGGGATAAGGTGATGATGTTGAACCCTCAGGAAGGGAAGGTAATGGTCTCATTCTAGGAGGAAGTCAGAGAGAATATCTCCTTGACCGTTTAGGGAGAGTCATTCAAATAAAGGTTCATCTCAAGAGTTCAGACTTGCCATCTGGCCTGTTACTGTGCAGAACAGCGCAGAGATTATGAGCCAAGCACTAACCTATTGTTTCTCAACGTATTTCTCATTATTTCTCTCCTAAGGAGCATTTTAGACTTTTCTCCCCCCTGATCCCACACATGAAATTCTATTACTAGATGTATACAGTACATGTGCTTATGCACTACATGTAGCTGTGTATATATTTGCTTCAGAACTAGAGTAGGAATTTTTTGCACCCCCCAAAACCAAATTTTGCCCTCTTGAGGACGATATTACCCCCTTTTGAGCCAGTATACTGGAGAGGAGTGATTCCTGACTGGGGCATTTGTATCCCCCAGGGGGAACATTTGCAAAGTCTGAAGACATTTTTGATTGTCAGAACTGCAGGGAGGGGTGCCAAGAGGGATGCTGTAGGCAGCTGGTAAGAAGAGGCGGGGGATGCTGCTGAGTACCGCCACATTGTACAGGACAGCCCTTTGCCATAAAGAAACATCTGGTCCAAGGTGTTAATAGTGCTGAAGTTGAGAAACCTACTCATGGACAGACTTTATTTTATTTTATTTTATTTTTTGAGCATAGTTGACACACCATGTTCCATTACTTTCAGGTGCACCACATAGTGACTCATCAACTTTATATTTGATGCTATGCTTGCTACAATTGTAGCTACCATCTGAAGAGACTGCTTGAATGGGAATCTTAGGTGTGCCTGTTGCTCACTGGTAATCTACAGATTGTGTCTATAAAACAGGGATGACAAAAGGACTGATTATAGAGGGTAAATATGAAGATTAAATACATTAATACATATAAAACACTTAGAACATGGCACATGCTCAATAAAAGTTACCTATGATTATTATTTTAAACCATATTATCCTGGGAAGATCTCACATTAAATTACAAAAACATATAAGCATCACGAAGTCGTTCTTGAAATTTACACCTACATCTATACATTTTCCAGAGTCATGAATAGCCAGCTTATCCCTATTCCAACTGAAATTCAGAATACACTCTTGTAGTAACTAGCAAACTATTAAATTTGGCTGATTAGTAATTATATGAACAAATATAATGGGAAAGAATCAAGGCTCCTACTGCAGACTAATGTATTTTCATTATACTGTGAAAAAAAATAATGTAACAGCATAATAAATACTTTTCTTGGGCTTCAGGAGACAATCAGGAAGTGCCACTTTGACAGCCAATATATCTTGGTGGCACTTCAGGAAATGCTATTTGTAATGAGAATTTTCAGGTTCATAGCGTAGTGAAATATGAATTAGTGACTCTGATGTACTTGTATTGCAAATATTTTTGCAAAAGACTAGCTGTAGTCTGTGCGTTCCTTACTATTTATTTCTTTTCTCTGAGAATTGCCATTTGTACAACACAGAGGTTGTGAGTAAATTGGCCTTGCTGGATATGCAACAAGGCATGGTTTGTTCTAGAAAATTAAATATCATCCCTTTTCCTTAAATTTCATTTTATAAAATTAAAAAAAAATAAAAATGAAAGGGGTGGGAAAGAATCCCATTTGCTTTCATCTCCATGCCTTCAGCAAGTCCCACTGATTTGACATTTCCTAATCTGAGCTGGTTTTCCAGGTCATCAGTCCGATTCCTCAGCGCTTTCTCAGTCTTTAGTGAGCACGGCAGAAATAGGCTGAAATCATCCATGGGAGATTGCTATTGCTAGGTCTTCTATTTTTTTCCTCATCTCCTTCAGCCTCCTACAATCTCAACAAAATCTTCAGAGAGAGAAAGTGGTACTATAAAAAAGTCTAGCTGATGGAAAAATGGTCAGGGTTAGAGAGCATAGTGTCTGGAGAAAATGCTGCCTGGATTGGAATCCTGCCTCTGACACTTTACCCGTTGTGGATACATGCGTGAGAAGGACTTGCCTTCGAGCTGTGCCTGGTACCTAGCTGTGCTTATGATGCAATATTAGCTGTAGACCATTTGCTTACTGTGGCCACAAATGAATCTCCACTGCACACAGTGATTCAAGGGTTTAATGGGTTGAAGCTTTGGCTTTGCACAAAAGCTTTCTTTAAAATACTACCTTCCCATTGTTATGCTGATTTGGCAAGTCTCGTTTCCTGTTACAGAGGGATTTCTTAGGAGTGTCTTTTTTTTTTTTTTTTTTAATGATGAGCTTCTAAATTTCACCAGCAGTGAAAATCAATTCCAACCAGAAACAAAAGCCAGCAACCTAATTCTTGGATGCTACTAAAAAGCATCCACATAAACCTTCCATTGGTTGACTTAGTTTTATAAAGTCCCTGAAGGCTAAATACCCTTCAAACGTCCTCCCCCTCTTATGAATAAAAAGTTTCTTTATTTGGGCACTGTTGGCTCCCTGCAGCCTTTGTGCAGCTCGGTCCTGTCAGTTTAAGAAAGGGGTGGAGGAGGGGGAGGGGGACGGGGAGGGGGACGTTCTTCCCTGCCTGGAGGCTAGCAGGTCTTTTCTAATCTCACCAACGTATAAATTCCGCCCTCTCTCCTTGCTACGTTCCCCGCTCTAGAATCACAACCTTGTTGCGTAAAACTAGAAATGTCTAGATGTGAACATAACATTTTGTGAAATCTTTATGAAAGTTGTTTTTCTCCCCACTTCTAGGAATTTTGAGGTGGAAAGGATAGTGTATAAACCAAGCCTCTGGTAAATAGTAAACTCTTAAAGGAGGGACAGTGGTGCAAGGGGGGCTTTCTTAGAGGGGACAGTGTTTACTTTTCAGTCAGTCTGATTCTAGAGCATTGTCTTGAGGAAAGACCTGAGTCACGGAAAGAGAAGAGCACGGATCTCCATTCATGAGCCGGTATCCTGTCTCAGCTACTAATAACACTACGATCCTAGGAAAAAAATATCTACCTTCTCTATTACCAAAATTTTCCTTAGATGCTTTAAAAAGCTGAGATTAGGGGGTGGGTGGGAGAATATGGATATAGCCAAAGCTCGCTTCACAAGGTCTTTATGAGGATGAAAATGATATAAATAAAGGTGCTCTGTAAATCACATATATTATGCAAATGTTACATGAGATTCATATTAGGAGAGTTTTAGTCCAGAACAACTTGCTTTTTCTTTCTTTTTTTACCCAACATATTCCTTAATGTCATTTCATTTGTGCTCATGTTAGACTGGTCGCTCTTTGAAAGCCCACATTTTACATTGTGTCAAAAATCTGAGAGAACAGTATAGAAACTGGGTAAATGTTGACTATAGATCTAATTTTCTGCAAGTTGTAAGAAAAAAAGCCCCATAATGATTCCCTCCAGAATTCACCTAATAGAAGTAGGAAAAAACAGATTTAGGATCATGACTGCGGCCAATTCACATGTGAAGAAGTAGGAGAAGATTCTGACCAAACAAAACCTATGTTAGGAACTAAGAATATCTATTTTGGCAGTTTTACGATGTTTTCTACAAAATACCTTAAATTTGCCTTTTACTCTCATCAATAGAAAGATGGCCTTTTTGCCTTGCTTCTAATATGTTGCTATTTTATTCTTAGGTTAAATGTGTGGGAGATAACATTTCATTCAAGGAAAATTTGAGCTGAAAGGAAGAGAGGGGGATTTCACAGCTAGGAATTTTAGGTTAACAGACCTTTTCTTGTACTAGAGAAAGTAGGATATGTACTGAAATTTTAGAAATGTCAGATCATTTGCTTATTTAGCTACCCCAAAATAAGAGTTGACAGCTGAGTCTTAAAGCATAGTGTCTGTTGTTCAGACACTTCTTTAGAATACTTCAGTTAATTTTAGTGTGGGTGGAGAGAGAATTCTATTTATTTGAACATGTAATATAGATGGAATGTAAACAATGCAAAGGCTATGTTTTCTAAAGCTGGTATGTTTCCACAAATATAGTTTGAATACATATTATGTGCCAGCAGAGAGGATTTTCTTTTTTTTATTTAATAAATGATTACGTCTCTAGTTGGAGAGATTAAGCAAAAATGTTGTTTTTTGTTTTTTTAAAGAAGAAGGTAAATATATGACTATGTGCCAGATGAAAGGAAGGTAATAAATGCTGGAGGAAGTCAGAGGATGGCAAGATCATGAGGGGACTGGAGCGGTCAGGGAAGCATTTAATGAAAAGATAGAACCTGAGCCAAGTTTTATGAGAATTGTATTTGAATAAATGAGGAAAATGGGTAAGAGTGCTAAAGAATGCTTATGGCAGGCTGGGGTAACCCAGCTGAAGCAGGGGTTCTTGTACCATAAAGGCAGGAGACAAGGTTATAAAGGTGGGTCTAAATGTAGATGCTGTGGCTTTGATTATAATGGGGCACATGGCAGAACCCCCTTCTTTTCCTAGGATGTCTCATGATTTAAAAAAATTATGTGGAATCAATATAACTGTTCGTAAGATCAGTTAGAGGGGAGAGAACAAAGGAGATAATATAGTAATCCTGAATTTGAAATTGGTTGTAGGGAAAAATGTTAAGAGGTATAATACACAAATGATCTTTTAAAATTCATAGATAACCATGAACAGTGTCATCATGTTGCAGTTGTTGCTTTGAAAAGCAAGCCGGTAGTCTTTTCCAACCTACCAAACAAAGGGGAAAACCACCCTTTCCTTCAAGACTTTAGCTACCATTTGAAGAACTTTCACCTTTTCTGACTCCTCCCTAGACCCCAAATTTTCTCTCAAATGAACCAACTCATTTTTCATTGCTTTTTACAAGATGCACCATTGTTCTTTCCAGCGGCACAGAGCTATTTCACCTATTTTGGTGTAAAGATTAATGTGTCTTTCTGTTTCTAATAGTAATAGATATATTAAGCATTGCTAATATGTTTACATATGGTATCTCATTAAACCCTCTCAACACTCCTGTGAAGTAACTGTACACATTATTATGCCCATTTTATGGATGAGATAATTGAGGCATGGGAAAATCTTGCCTCGGGCTATATAATCAAGTAGTAGATGAGTCAAGGTTATGACACAGATCTGTGTGACTCCTGCATGCACTTCTCTTCACCACAACACCACTCTGTTTCTCATGTACATCCCATCATAACCGCCTTTTGTCACCTTGATTTATGAAACTATCCCATTATGCTATCTCATTTGATTTCTTTAGTTACCCAGATGAAATTCATTATTTTGCTTTTTCAGATTAAAAAAAGGAAGCTTAAATACATAAAGGGACACTTAATAAATGTCTCAGGAACTGGAGTTCAGGATGTCTAGAGTTGTTTCACTCTCTGTTGCTTCCCTTATCGAGTCTCTTCATAGATCTAGTCTCTGTGCATACATCAGTTAGTCAAGAAGAAAAGATAGTAGGGGAATAGTTTGTGCTATAATTTTATACTTTGATAGTTGGAAAATCAAATAGTCATAATGCTTACAAGAGAGATTTAGACTTTTTTTTTTCTGTGTAATTCTTGTCACTTTTTTTGTCTAATACATGCTGAGGATGCTCTGAAAAAAAAAAAAATCAAATATAAAATGAGTGTTTTTACTTTTGACCACACTAGTTTTGTCTCCTATTTATGATTAAATGGAGAAAAGCATGTTTTACTGATTTCTGAGGTAACATCAATAAAGACATAGTATCACCATCTATGGATCAAAGAAAAACATGCATGGGGGCAGTAAATGATTAAATATTTCCTCCCCAAGATGTTGGAAGATCCCTTGGGTTTTTCATTGGATGAAACAGGCTTTCTGAACAGACTGCCTATACCTCAGTATTCTACAGCTCGCTGTAAAAGTCAAAGTGTGATATTCTTACAAGATGCACATAGATTTACCAAGGAGTGACTTTACAATTTATAGATGATTTCTACTGGACGCTACAGAGAAGATGTTAGCTAATATGAAAAAGGAGGTTGTAAATCCTTAGTGTTCAGAACCATAAATGACTCTAAATTTACAGTTGTTACTTAAATAAAAATTGCCATCTCTTTGTGACTCTCTATTCATGCTTGCTTGTTCATTAACCCAGAAACAGGTCACTCTAAAGATAGAAATATTCGGAAAGTAACAACTAGATATGACAATTCTTCAGTCAGTCACCAGGAGCAATGCCAAATTGTACAAGTTGACCATGAGCATCCATGCGAAGTCCTTCTAAGCTGGCTTTTCCAGAGGACTCTTACTACCTCAGGGAACTTTTGTGCAGAAGGAGAAAAAGTAAATGGGATTGAGTTTGGCAGAGCTTTTCAAATAACTTGTTCAATTTCTAGGAATGGGAAACCTGTCTAGCCTTGAGGCTCTTGTCCAGAAGCATCATTTTCAGGTTTATTTTTCTTTAGGGAAATAAGACTACATATTTTTTTTAATTTTTATTATTATTATTATTATTTTTTACCACCTTTTACCCTTGGATTAAAAAAAAACCAGGGCTTTATCTCTGCATCCTTGAACATGCCCTTTAAACCACTACAGTGTTTCCTATATAATTTGGCCCAAGCTTTGTCTTTAAAATGTGTACCTTAAAAAAATAAATAAATAAATAAATAAAATGTGTACCTTATGGCAGTGTCCTAGATAGGGCATTCCTAACTTCCAGTTATGAGCCGATATGTAAAATTTTATGCAGAGATGATTATATGTGTTTTTCTGAAAGGGGTTTCATTCTTCTATCAGACTCCAAGGTGTCCACCATTCATAGAAATGTTAATAGCTGCTATTCTCTACCAGTTGTTGCCTGACTTCCCAGCCTTCCTGCTTTCTCACTGGCAACGCAGTTGTCTTTCAATTCTACTCCACATTTTCCTCTCCTGGTAAAACATCCCTAATTCTACTATTCCAATTGTTCCTTTATCTTGATTACTTGATTAGATTTCTTGTGCAGATTAGCCAATATATTTTCCTTTACTTATTTAATCCTCTACACCCATAACTTAGTTAATATACCAAGATAACATGTATTAGCTCATCACATAATAAACCCAAGGCAAATATCAAAGAAACTACACAAATCCTAGACTTAAGGAACACATTTTAGAGCTCTCCTTTGAGGTCAATGAACACCTACAAATGTTGAGCTAAGCTAACTCTAATGAATGCTTGAATAATGTGAAGTCAGTTAAATGCAGTTTCCTTCTTTTATTGGAGATGACATTCCCATGACCCAGCTCATAAACTAATGAGTGTAGTCATTTCTAGAGAACTGATAGAGCCAAATGCTGAGCAAAGCAGGACATCTTTCCGTTTTGTAGAGCTGCCATGAGGTTTGCTAAACCACTGAGTTGGTGGGGGAGCCTCAGTGTGACTGGTGACTCCCCAAGTCTCATGGAGCCTTTGAGTCCGTTCCCTGAGAGGTGAAAGGATCACATGACACTTTAGAAACTAAGCTATTCCTTAACATGTCAGTATTATTCTTAAGATTGACTTTTCTTTATGAGCAGCTTTCTTGACTGGTTCATGTGGACGAATTAGATACGGAAGATGTGCTCAGAGGCATATTCACTCCAAAAGGAAGTGTTAAAATGGCTTCTTCAATGTGTATGTTATTTTCATTGTATCTTAACAATCATATTTTTGTGTGTGAAAATATGTCACTGTCATTTTTATTTAATCAAAAATTAATCAAAATACATCCTGTTTCCATTGTTTCATAAATACATGTCTTCTCTGAAACCTCTTTCTTCCGGCTCCACCAAAACTTCCCTACCAATGCAGCAGAGATTGCTTCCCCTTTGCTGGAAAGAAACCTCTCTCTCATAGAAGCTTCTAATAGGGCTTCCTCTCTGTTCTTTATTATCCTTTTGCCAATCCTTTCTCCAAACTCCAGGAAGAAAAACATCTCTTCTTCTCTCTGAGCAATACTTCTAATAGAGTACTGAATCTCATTACCTTGAGTTCCACTAGGATGAGATTCTCAGGTTCCTCACTTCATCTTAACCTCTTTGGGGTCTAATTTCCTTCAAATTCTCTCAGGATTTCCTTATGTAGGGAGATCCATTTGTTCTTTCTTTCAAGAATGTTCTACTCTTCTCACTGATGCTTTAGTCACATAGTTGGTTAAGATTGGGAAAAGGAAATGGTGATGCATGTCTTTATTTTTTCTGAGTCTTCTGTTATCTACTTGCCTACAGAATGTGTATGTTAGAGTTCTGATCTACGTTCCAAATGGGAAGCAAGCAAGAGTAGGGCAAAGCATATCTTCTAAAGGTAGGTTGAGAGGCCAATCCCTTTCAATCTCCTGCATTGGAGCTCAAAAGATATGGGCCAATGGGTGGCTTTTCTCAGGGTTTAAACATGAGTACAATGTTAATAGAAGCTTAAATATGGCTGGAACACTTTTTCTAATCCAGCTTTAACCAGTGATAAAGTGGAGAGTTTAAACATCATCACTCTGATTTTTTTAGTCTATTCTAAACTTACTGGTGTCCATTTTAAATTCAGAAGAGGATGGGGGATATGAAAACCCCATTTTAAAGCTCCAAGACTTTATATTTAATGTAAATAAGCATGCTGTGCTCACCCTAGCTTCCTCTTCTTTTCTTTTTTTTTTTTTTTGAGAAAAAAAATTTAGAGCAGTTTTAGTTCTATAACAAAATCTAGAGGGAGATACAGAGATTTCCCATGTGTTCTACCCACCCCCCCCACCGCCACCCACACACATGCACAGCCTCCCCCATTATCAGCATCACTCACTAGCGTGATACTTTTTTTTTTTTTTAAACCAAGCATGGACCTTTGTTGACACAGCATAAACCCAAAGTTCGTAGTTTACTTTAGGGTTCACTCTTGGTCTGGTAGATTTTATGGGTTTGGAAAAATGTATAATGACTTATATCTATCATTATAATATCAAACAGTGTTTTCACTGCCCCTAAAAATCCTCTGTGCTCTATTTATCCCTGCCTTTCCCACCCCAAGCAACTAATCTTGTTATTGTCTCCCTAGTTTTGCATTTTCCAGAAAGTCATATAGTTAGACTCCCATAGGATATAGCCTTTTCAGATTGGTTTCTTTCACTTAGTAATATACATTTAAGATTTCTCCTTGTCCTGGGATGCCTGGGTGGCTCAGTTGGTTAAGCCACTGCCTTTAGCTCAGGTCATGATCCCGGGGTCCTGGGATTGAGTCCCTTATCGGGCTCCTTGCTCGGCAGGGAGCCTGCTTCTCTCCCTGCCTCTCCCTGCCTCTGCCTGCCTCTCTGCCTGCTTGTGTGTACTCTCTCTCTCTGGCAAATAAACAATAAAAAAATCTTAAAAAAAAAAAAAAAGATTTCTCCTTGTCCTTTCATGGCTTGTTGGCTCATTTCTTTCTTTATTTTTTTTTTAAGATTTTATTTATTTATTTGACAAAGAGAAAAAGAGAGAGGGAGCGCAAGTAGGGGGAGCGGCAGGGGGAGGGAGAAGCAGGATCACCAGCTGAGTGGGGAGCCTGACATGGGACTCGATGATCCGAGCTGAAGGCAGATGCTTAATCAACTGAGCCACCCAGGCACCGCAGCTCATTTGTTTTTAGTGCTGAATAAGATTCCCTGGTTTGGATGCACCACAGTAAATGCATCCATTTACTGACTGAAGAACATCTTGTCCATATCTATGTTATGGCAATTACACGTAGAGATGCTATAAACATCTATGTGCAGGTTTTTGTGTGAATATAGGCCTTCAACTCCTTTGATTAAATACCAAGAAGCATAATTGCTGGGCTGTACAATATAACTATGCTTAGTTTTATCAAAAAAAACTAGTACGCCGTCTTGCAAAGTGGCTGTACCATTTTGCATCATCACCAGCAACATATGAGAGTTCCTATTATTTTACATCCTTACCAGCATTTGGTGCTGTCAGTGTTCTAAATTTGGCCATAAGTGTGTAATAGTATCTCATTTTTGCTTTAATTTGCATTCCCCTGATGACAAATGATGTGGAACATCTTTTCGTATGCTTATTTGCCATAGTATACCTTCTTCGATGAGGTGTCTGTTAAGATCTTTCACCCATTTTTTAATAAGGTTGCTTTCTATTGCTGAGTTTTAAGAGTTCTTCATATATTTCAGATAATAATCCCTTATCAGATACATATTTTGCAAATATTTTTTCCTAGTCTTCTATGAATTTTATAGTTTTGTGTTTTATGTTTATGTCTACAACACATGTTGAGTTAATATTTGTGAAGGGGGCACCTGGGTGGCTCAGTGGGTTAAGCATCTGCCTTTGGCTCAAGTCATGATCTCAGGGTCCTGGGATCAAGCCCCGTGTCTGGCTCTCTGCTCAGCAGGGAGCCTGCTTCCCCCCGCACCCTGCCTACTTGTGATCTCTGTCTGTCAAATAAATGAATAAAATCTTTAAAAAATAAAAAAATAGTAAAAAAATAAAATAAAATTTTTTGTGAAGGGTATATTTTCAGTGTGCAGACTCATGTTTTTGCATGTGGCTGTCCAGTTGTTCCAGCATTATGTGTTGATGAGATCATGTTTGCTCCTTTATCAAAGACCAGTTGGCTATATTTATAGAAGTCTGTTTCTGGGCTTTCTGTTTTGTTCCATTGATCTATTTGTCTATTCTTTCACCAATACCACACTTGTATTGGTGACGGTAACTATATAGTAGCTATTGAAGTTGGGGAATGTCAATCCTCCAGCTTTGTTCTACTTCAAGGTCGTGTTGGCCATTCTGAGTCCACGCTAACTTCTTTATATTTTTGTCATCCAATTTTTCCCCTTATCTCTATCAAAGGTCTTAAAATGTGTGGTCTACATCTGCTGCCTCCATTGATCATTGATTAATTTTATATCAATACAAATATAGATTATATCATTATACATGCCTATATAATCATTTTTTAAAAGATTTTATTTATTTAACAGAGAGAGATCACAAGTAGGCAGAGAGAGAGGGAAGCAAGTTCCCTGCTGAGCAGAAAGCCCAATGCGGGGCTTGATCCCAGGACCCTGACATCATGACCTGAGCCGAAGGCAGAGGCTTAACCCACTGAGCCACCCAGGTGCCCCTATATAATCATTTAAATGAGTGCATGCTCAAGAATTTTTAAAACCAGCCAGCACTAAAATATTCAGAAAACTGTAACATTTTATATCTTTATTTATAAGAACTTTACCTCCATTCCCTCTTCCATCTTCAACTTATCAATTCCTACTTGACAGAGATAAATATTTTAATTTTTTAGCTGTTTCTTCTAGAGATTATTTCTATATTATTAAAGTATACCTGCCCTCCCCTTCTTTAATTTATCAACTGTTAGTCATTATCTATGTCTGCTATGATAGAGAATGACTTTATTGATACCATGGCCCACATCCTTTTCTCTTAGGCTCCAATTTAGTCATAAAATTTTAAAAATCTAAATTAATAAACTGTGTTTATACCTTTCCTAACTTTCTCTCCTACTGGACAGCCAAGTCATCTTCTAGCCAGTCTCTCTCTCTTTGCAATATATCTTGAACCGAGCTATTTCTTGCTGATTACACCAGCTACCATCCAAGTCCAGAATTTTTTTTCTCTTGTATAGACTGCTATAATAGAGTGCTATTTTTCTTGCATCCAGTCTTGGCGCTCTGCAGTCTATTCTACAACACAACAGCAAGAGCGATATAATTAACATCAGTTCTCCTGAACTCTTATCTCCAAAGATATTTTATCTGTTGGTATGTTTAAAATCTTCCCCACATCTCCCAAAAACTTAGATAGTATGGATTTTGGCCAGGATCTCATGCCATCCTCTCCCCACTGATCACTGAATTCTCATTCTACTGACTTTCTTGATATTTCTTGAACACACGAAGAATGCTTTCCACTCTGAGCCATTGTACTTGCTATTCCCTCAGCCTGGAATGCTCTTGTTGCATATATTCGAGTATTTCATTTAGGTCTCTCTCACTGTATTTAGGTCTCATTTGAAAGACCTCTCATTTGGAAGTCGTCTCATTAGAGAGAGCATCCTTGACAGCCTTCTCTACAAAAGCCATCTCCTCCCTTTCAAAAATCGCATTCTCTTACTAAGAACACAAATTATATGAGATCAGGAGCAGTGTTGGGTTTTGTCACCACCAGTCTTTAGCACTGAAAATAGTGTATGGTTCCAAAGGGTGCTCGATATTTATAGAATTAATGAATACATAAATAGACCATTACTACAGAGAGAGCACAGGTGTTTCAATAATGTTCTAAATATAGCATCCTTAAAGTCTTGAACCATAGGGGGTCATCATTCTATAGAATATACAAACAAGAAACCTGTTTCTGTTGGTGGGCATCCTTAATTCTTAAGAATTATAAACCTCTTAAAGTGTGCCCTTTCTAAGGGATTGTGAGCAGTTTCTATCTAGTTAGAAACTCAGAATTAGTATGACTTATCTCAGTCAGGGATTTTTTTTTCCCCATTTTAGGTATTTCAGAAACCTCTCCTTTGCCTATGATCTTCAATTTTAGGATGCCCTGTGTAGAAATATTTCTTTTCCTGCTGTGAAGTAATCTACCATATTGATACATTGTAACCTTACCCACAGTCATCCATGCTTAGCCCTTAATTTATCTCATTTTATATAGTCTCCTATACAAAGCCATGGTGTTAGCTGTCACTGACTCCAAAATCTTCAGCATGCTTCACATTTATCTAGCTCATTGGTAACCTCTATCTGGATATGCCACAAAAATGTTAAATGGAATGGGGAATGTGTAATTTTTTTCCCCCAAAGCTGTTCTCATTCTCCTGTATTTCTTATCTAAGAAGATGAAGAGTAATACCAGATCTCCTCTTATCATGTAATCTACAGATGCAATTAATTACCAGGTTTTATATATTATAGCTCAGGAGATCTGTCTACTTTTCTCTCTTCTCAGTAAGACTTCTGTTCTTCATTACTACTCTATGGCACATAGATACCTCCCTGACTTAGACTAACATTCCTCGAAGCTGTCCTTTATATCCGAGACAAATACACACACAGACATGCCTCATGTCCTTCCAAGAACCCCAGAGTCTCCAGGAGAAAGTTCAACTAAAGACTCTCACATCATGCTATACATTGTTAGACACTGTGTGTCTCTCCAGCCCAATCTCCTGCCACTATCTAATGTGGATTCTTTGCACCTGCTCTTCTGAACGCCAAGACACCAAGTACATGCCAAGTACACCATGGTGTTTCTTTCACATATTGTTCTCTCCACTTCAAATTTCCTCGGCTACAGTCTCCATTTAGTTAATGTCCACTTGTCCTTTAAGACTCAGCACAAGCATTTTCTTTGCTAGGAATCCTTCCCTGAATTTCCCGTGTGATTTATATCCCTCTCCTTAATGCTCCTATGACATTGAGGGCAGATCTCTTTCATAGTTTCATCATGCTGTACTATCTTGCTACATTATCATTCTTATTATTTATCTCTCTATTCTGTCTTATTTGTGTGAATTGCCAAACTCTAAAGGTCAGTACTGGTGTTCTGATCATCTTTATATCCATACTGTCTAGCCTGGAAATGTTCATTGAGTATGCATGGAAAGAAGGAAGAATGAATGAATGAATGAATGAATGCTTTACTAGTTAGACCTAGAAGAAATTTCCAGAGCCAAATGAAAACAAGCTGCCTCATCAGGGTGCTGTGGGTAAGCATTACATGCTTTTACATGTAATGTAGACTTGCACAGGCAGAAGTATGGGGATGAAAACTTTTCTATTTAGGCTTTTTAAACAAAAAGTAAGCATTATTTAAGTTGTACAAGGAAGTGCTGCTATGGGTATGTGTGTGTGTATGTGTGTTGGGGTGCGAGATGGGAGCATTGCATAGCAAATATGACCTCTGGGGACTTGTTTCAACCTGTTGTCTCCTTAATTCCTTTTCTACAGGCATTTGAGTTGTTTGTTGTTGCTATTGTTGTTAATTGGGATGTGTATATACATGTATATGGGTATATGTATGTATATATATGAATCATTAAATAAGGAGATAGATCTTAGTGTTAATATAATTACCAAATTACCAATGCCTAAAAATTATATTAAAGCCATAGATTGAAGGATTAAAAGTCAATATACTTGTAATTCCTCTAATAGTACTTAAAAGTAATGAATTAGTGTATCTTTTTCCTAGTAACTGAGATTTGAAATGATTTGGCTTGAGGCACGCACTGATAGTTTGTTTTATTCCCTGCAATTTGCCCCATACACTTCCCTGTGAATGTGATTTGTGTAAGTTTGGTTCTAATTCAGGACTGAAAATTGTTGTTCATTTGTACAATAATCTTACATAAGAAATGAGAAAAACTATTTAGCAGATTAGAATTTACTACAGCAAGGCACCAATTGTTGAGTAACCCCAGTGTCCTTCACCTCAACGACCTTGTGCAGAAGGCCATTCCAAACATTTATTACTTGGCAGAATGAAAAAGTACTTCCTTATGTCTATGCTGAATTTGTTTTCCATTAGCTTTCATTAAATACTCTTTGTGATAAATAAGCTGAAAGAAAGTAATCTACATCATCTACATTTAGAATTCTGTGCACTTTAATTATGTCCTATGTGCCATTTCCATAGCAGGAAGGGTCTGTTAACACCAATCCTTGTGAGTCATTCCTTTCTAGCTATTGTCTTATCTAGCTTTCAGCTTTTTTCCTTTCTTTTCTTTTAAATTTAATTTCATTTTGAGAAAAAAAATGACTGTTTGGATGTAGATATGCACCCTCAAAATCATTTACTACAGATTTTGTATCATTTAACTAGAATTACACTTGTGGGATGGATACATCTTGACAAAAGAAAACAAAAGCAGCAGCTCTGAGGGTTGATGATAAAAACGTTCCTCTCTGGCCAGCATATGATTAAGCACAATAGCATATAACAGCTTTTAAAGATTTTTGACACTAGGGACCACCTCTTTTATGTGCTCTGAATTGTTACTGGCACCCCACAGGTGTTTAATAAATATTAATACTGCTAAGTTTAATAATAAATGAAAAAGGAAAAACTGATTTCAAGAAAATCCTGTGGTGGATACATGTTGGAAGATATGATTCATTGTTTCCAAAGACAATCTTCTTTTATTTCAGACATAATCTTAAAGATTTAAAATTTTATCTGTTTCATTTCAAAATAATATAAAGATGACTTGTAGCCAACGTCTACATTTAACGCCCAGTAAAATTTCATTTTCAGATCAAACAGAAACAGAGGGACGTAAACCAAAATTGTAGACCAATTCATGATGTACAATTGTATATGCAGAATTAGGGCCAGATGGGGCTATAAAACTGGCCCCTAAATCTGAACATATAATTCCATATGTTTCAGCAGAATACACTGGAATACCAATCAGGAAATAGGTAGGCATTGAAATTGTTCTTCTGCAGTTTCTCACCACTCTTTGCTCCCCATGCAGTCAAACACACATACTTGCCCTGAAATTAACCATCCTAGTCTGAAGTGTGCAAAAGGAAATGAATACAACTTGATGTACCAGAGGGAGAGGTTTGGGGGTGGAAGTTACGCAAAGGCAGTTTTTACTCACTCAGGTGTTGAATATGGAAATTAGAAGCAGTTCCCCCCAAATAGAGTCCAGTTCCATCTTGTGGAATTTAATGAATCCAAGAAATATGTGTTATATCCTAGAATTACTTATTCATAAAGATGGAAAGGACTTTAGGCCATAAGATTTATCTTCTAGCAGTTGGGGTGAAGTTGGGCTTTAGTACAATAAATAGTTGAGTCAAGTGGACTTCTTTAATAAAAAGGAGAGTATATAATTCAGTCAAATAACAGGTTCCACTGTTTTTCCTCACACTCTACCCCATCCTCCCAAAACTGTTTCATGGAAAAAGAAGCTTCATTTTCTGGCTATTTTATCAAATCAGTTATTTTATCAAGTTTCTCATCACCTGTTGTAAGAGTACACATGTACTTAGAATTAGTAACTGCTTCGTTGAGAAAATACATATTATCACAGAGACTAATAACCCATACATATTTTTAGATTTTATTTATTTATTTTAGAGAGAGAGAGAGCATGAGCAAAGGGGGCGGGCAGACTGAGAAGGAGAAGCAGACTCCCCTCTGAGCAGGGAGCCTGATACAGGAATCAGTCCCAGGACTTTGGGATCATGACCTGATCAGAAGGCAGACGTTTAAACATAGAGCCACGTAGGCACCCTTAACCCATGTATTTTTAAATAAGAACAGAGCAGAATCTTCACCCTCAGATTTAGATATATACAAAAAGATGGGGTAAAGAATGTAAGGGAAACATATGGAAAATAAATAAAAAAGAGTATGTATTTATTTATATCCATTTTAAACAAGAATGTAGAAAATTTACAAAGCACGATATAATGAAATAACAACCCTAAATCTTTTTTTTTTTTTTTAAATCAGCTCCTCCCCCATAAATTTGGGCTTGAAAATATTTGAGCTGCAGTGTTTTTTTTTTCATAATATTGATTGTAGCATATATAGGGCCGGGTATGGGTTAAGTAGACTCAAGATTATACTTGAACTTTTCAGTTTCTAAGGTGTTCTTGGATGTTTCAATTTTGACTTGAAAGAGGTCAGATTACCTAGTGGAAAATCCCAAATAGTGTCCAAGTGCATTATGGCAACTGATGTTAACGTTAAGCAGGCTTGAAAGTTCTTGCCAGAAATGACACTACAGTTCAAGACCACACTGACTGGCTAGAACTATGCATCACTCTGGAAAGCATTGCTTGTCAAAGATGAAATATTTTGACATGCTTGCATGCCTCAAGTGTAACTTCCATGTGGATCACAAATTGGGAGACTAGCCATGGCTACGAAAAAAATGCTCAGCTCACTCCTTTCTCAACTGAATTTGAGACTAAAGTGGCAATTCAGGGTTACATGCTTACATTCCAGCCAAACCAGTGTGATTGGCTCTTAGCAAAAGAGAAAACTGTGACCTTGGTGCAGGTACCAGGGCAGTGTCTTTAAAGTATAACCTGAAGATCAAGCTTTTTCTTTAATAAGCCCAAATCCTCAAATTTCACCTTTTTAAAGTCAGAACTTTAAGATTTAAATTTTTTTTCCTTTAAGTAAATATACCACTAGGAAACATGATAAATTTTTAGTATTATCAGAATGCAGTCCTTTAGTAAATGCAGGGATAAATACCTTCTGCTTAGCATCAAGGAAAGGGGGTTTAAGAATGAGAAAGAGATAGAAAGAGGGTAAAGTAATTTACCTTGATTTACAGTTTTGCCAAGGGCAAGTCCTGGATGTTAGGAGGCACAGATAGCCTGAGGCGTCTAAAACCAAAGAACACAGAAGGAAAAAAATAGGCAGAAAAACTTGAGTGTGAAGTTTAATGTGAGTATTTTCTTCTTCTCTGTCATTATATAATAGCATTATATAATGGTTTTGTAAAGGTATTGAAACAAAATAAAATAACTATAACAATAAAAAGAGGTTTAGGAAACATAGAATGAGAATCACTTCTATTCTTACAAGTAATTTTCATTTTTTGCATTTTTCTTTATATTTATTTTTGCAAGCATAATTTCAAATTACTTGCTGTATGATCATTACAATTTTTAATAAGTTTTCACTCAAAATGATACAACTTTATACATGTCTTTACTTCATCATCAGACTAATCGTTGCAAAATATTTTGTCATCATGTTAAATCAGTCATTCATGTATTCAACAATATTTATCTAATACTCTCTACATTCTAGGCCCTGCTCTAAAAACTGGGCATACAGCAGAGAATGTCAGTTCCAAAACTCTGTTCTCGTATGGCTTATATTTTTGTGTCGGACACAGACAATAAATAAGTAATAAGACAATAAGTAGTGATGAGTGTTTTGAAGAGGAAAAAATACGAATCTGAAAAAAGGGAACAGAAAACCATCAAATGGGAGACTGTGTCAGATAAGATGACCAAGAATATCTCTCAGGTGGACACATTTAGAGAGATGTGGAAGAGGATGAGAATGAATCATGAAAATCTCTTGGGGACAAGCATTAGGCAAACAAAAGAGAAAATGCAAAAGCCTTGAGTTGTAATCCTGTTTAAAGTTTGAAGAAACCTCAGGGAAGCCAGCCCAAGAGGAATGTATTGATCAAATGAAAGAGAGGTGTAAAATGAGGTCAGAGTCAACAAGAGGCCAAACTGTATAGTTCTGGAGCTGAGGACATGGTAAGGGCTTTGTATTTATTAGTGTTGCAGTCTTTGGAAGTTTGAGGGTAGAGTTCACCTGACCTGCATGTAGGTCTGCTTTGCAGAAGATTGGTCACAGAGACTGAGACAAGAGGGCATGTTGGACGGGCCATTAGACAACTCATGCAAATATCATGAATGAGAAAATCAGCAGCAGGATAAAGCTGGTTTGAAGGAAGATTAAAGGGACAGGAGTTACGTAGGAGTGGAGAAAAGATTCTGGAATAGGATCACTAGGTTAGATACCAAACTCATTAATGACCTATAATGCAATCAAATCATAACTATGTGCATCTTGGTAAGACAAAAATCTTCAAGTTACCATGTACTTTAAAGAATGTGAGCCCTTAATAAGCAACATACATGTATCACACAAAGGCATCTTCATCAGTACTCCCAGGTTACATTGAAAGGACAAGGTATTCTTCCTTTGTCTTATTACCAAGTTTCAGGTATTTTATTTTTGTAAAAACTGAGATGGTAAGCTCTAGAAGAGGAACACATCGTGATAGTCAGTCATCATTTAATTGTTTACTCATCATTAAATAATTGATTAAGGGGCGTCTGGGTGGCTCAATGGGTTAAAGCCTCTGCCTTCGGCTCAGGTCATGATCCCAGGGTCCTGGGATCGAGCCCCACGTTGGGCTCTCTGCTCAGCAGGGAGCCTGCTTCCCCTTCTCTCTCTGACTGCCTCTCTGCCTACTTGTGATCTTTCTCTCTCTGTCAAATAAAGAAATAAAATCTTTTAAAAATAAATAAATAAATAAATAAATATTTGATTTATGTATAATATTTTAATAGTATCAATATTAGCATTTTGTTGTCTTTTTTGGAGGGGATATAACCTTAAAATGAATTCCCAAAAAAGGAAGTAGTGGATCCCTATATAATTCTATTATTTTATATCAAGAAGCGTTTGGATTTATTGCCAATACATAATTCCAATTAGTTTTGTTTTTTTTTTTAATCTAGCCCAGTGAATTCATGTATTACATGTCCGTGGTATGTTTTTTAGTACCACTATAATTTTCTTACCTTGTTACCTCATTTTCCAGATTTCATCTATCTATAAAAGTTGATCTTGGTTTGTGTGCATGGTGGGGATGGTGGTGGGATGAGATCAGATCAGCAAAACTACTTCTAATCAAAAGACTTACTTAAAATTTTACATCATTTTATTTAACCCAGAGCTAAAAAGCAGTTTAAAAAATACTATTATTATTAAATTTGTGTCCTATTTTAGTCACTATGAGAATTGAAAGGGATTACAAGATACAGTTATTGCCTTTGAAGAAGGTAAAACTTGCTTTATCATATATAACTTGTGAATGTGATTTGTCATATTAATAGGATTTGACAGAAGCATAGTGTGGGATAGGAATAAGAACATGGATAGTGAAGATAGTTTTAATATGTAGTAGATGTCTATCTCAGTATCTCTGCTTCTTGGTTTTATTACCTCTAATGGGGAGATAATTTTATTGTAAGAACATTGTAAGAGTTACATATACATTCACTACCATATATACCACTCTATCTGTCAACATTTAACTTATCCCACAAAGTTTTATGTGACTGAATAATATTGATAATGTAATTATAACAGAGCCTGACACATAATAAACAAATGGAATCACGACTATTTATAGTTCCTCAAACATATGATGCTGAATCAGATCTCTGAGGGTTTTTTGTTTGTGTTTTTTTTTTTTTAAGATTTATTTATTTGAGAGAAAGAGAGAGAAAGCAAGAGTGAACAGTGGGGAAAGGTAGAGGGAGAGAATCTTCAAGCAGACTCCCCACTGAACACTGAGATCATGACCTGAGCTGAAACCAAGAGTCAGATGCTCAACTGACTAAGCCATCCAGATGCCCCTCAGCTCTTTGAGTTTTTACTCTTGTTTCCTGTGACTAGATTTCCCTTCATTCTCCCCACTTCCATTTCCACTGAATCTCCCATTTTTCATGATTTGGCTCAGTTGTCTTCTCTATGAAACCTTCCTGGGTCCACCAGGGCGAGGCTACCTCATTGCAGTCTAGCTCTTCGGCTTCCTCTGCACCTGACACACACTTGGCTTAAGATGAATATCAATCATTGCTTCAATCAAACCCAAGAATCTAAAACTAACAGATTCTACAGTTAGAGGAATACCTATAAATATGAACAAAGAGTTTGGAAACCACATCATACAAGCCAGCATATAGGAAACTAGAGAACAGTGAGCATTAACTGGTGATCTCCTCATTCTCTATACAATAGCACTTGAGCCTCGGATCTGCCATGAAAACACTCACTGCTTCTTCAGTAGTTTCCTGACTATAAACCCAATGTCACGTTCAACAGCCAATGACAAGACAAGACCACCCACAACAAAGCTATGGAATGCAGCCAGTCTACCAACGTTGCTGTAATACTGTCAACAATTCAGTGCTGCTGGAACGCACATGTAAGTATGGCCTAAAAAGCAAACAGGTGTGTCTCAAACTGGGAAAAACAAAGACCAAGTCAAGGCTAAAAAGACACACCAAAGGCCTTTGAGCAGTATTATTTTGAGTAAGTAGGAAGCAGTAATTACTGTCAAAGCAAAGAAACACCTATTGGTAAACCAGAGATATAAGGGATTTTTTTCAGGGGAGTGGTGGTCACCTGCAAGCAAAAAGACAAAAACACAAGAGCTATAACCCTATCTCCACAAGGAAAAAAATACCGTCATTTTCATGGAAGAAGGACAACCCTCCATGCTATTAATAACTCTGGGTGACCTATTTATAAAATGTATACCAAGGACTTGTGTATTTCACATGTCCTAATGAGCTTGGATAATTCTAGTGGCAATTGTGTGCCTGCCCTAGGATGTCCAGTAAAAGTGGTTTCTTGGATTTCCTAGACAGGGTGACGTCATGATTAGATGTCTATAAAAAAAATCTGTGTTTACTGAGTTATAGAATCTGGGTAGATAGAGATGTAAAAATGTGACTCTCCAGATGACACTGATAATAGGCATGTGAGCAAACAAAGTATCATACTGACGTTACTGGAAAGATTAATAGTGGAATAATCCATATGGTGGTAAACTTGAAAAATAAGGTTCCAGGAGCACCTAGGGGGCTCAGTCAAACATCTGACTCTTGATTTCAATTCAGGTCATGATCTCAGGATTTGAGATTGAACCCCAAGTTGGGCTCCATGCTGGGTGTGGAGCCTGCTTAAGATTCTCTCTCTCTCTCTCTCTCTCTGCCCCTCCCCTAAAAAAAATAAGGTTCCAGAACACAGTTGAGGAAAATTAAGATGACAACATTGAGATATTAAGGTAACAGGGTACTCAGAAATTAAGGAATGGGTAGATGGAATGGGTTTTAGATTTGACCTCAGGAGAAAAACAGAGTAGAAAGAAAGGACAAACAAAGGTTGTGATAAACAGAAGAAAATGCATTCAGTTTTCTGCAGATGGGAGGATAAAAGGGCAGGTGTGCAATCTAGAGCAAATATGCGGTTTGGGGTTTCTAGTTAGTGACACAGGCCAGTAATATCTCTGATTAGAAAGGATCATAGGATATATCCTTAGGATGAATCTAAGTGGAATTGTAAAAATAGTTTCATGATTGGCCTGCTGGCTGTATACAGAAAAGTATATACCATCTATCCAAATCCTAGGAATAGAAACGACCTCACTCGCTGGTTTTTTTTGCTAACTGTTATTCTTTTAAACATAATTGTCTACATCTACGACCCTAGAAATGGCTGCAAGTAGATGATGCCCCTTACCACTGTCCAGGAATTTGGAAAAGTATACAAAGCTGTTTCCCATAGTCTCTAGCCTATCATAGCACTGTTTCACCCTAAGCTTCTTTGGGTCAAGTTAATCAAATAGAAGGAACTAAGATTGAAAAAGGAAAGAAGAAGCTGTAAGACCACCAGCCTTTGAACAGTGGGGAAGGAGTAAGCATACAAGAACAAAATGAAGTCAGCAGAGGGGATATCAGTTGTTATTGGTAGCCTTTTGAATGATGAGGAATTTGGGCTACCTAATGTCCCTGTTAGTGACAGGGAAAGCACAGGAGGTTAATTTCGAAGCTAGTTCTTTTCCACGTAGATGGTGAACATCTCCAGCTGATTCCAGACATCCCTGCCTCTGGTTATATCAAGAGTTATATAAAAGAGGTGCACAAGATGCAGCTTTTAAAAGGGCATCTGTGGAAACAAAGCCCATCCAAAAAGCATTAGAACACAAAAAAAAGGTCAGATTAATATATGTACTAAATAATTTATTTGAGGAAAGGAAGAGAAAATTTAATAGGTGAATTAAACTAAGAATATTTAAGCACACAGGCAAAAAAAGTTTATCTTTGTAAAAGGAACACTTTTTTAATGTTAAGGACTTTCTATTTAGATATTATAGGCAAATTGTTTAACTTTAACAGAAATGGAAGGTGCTCTTGAAGGTGTGGAAGGAAGGATGTGGTTCTGATTAATCCACCTGCCATAGGAGCTGCTCTTGACCCTGGCTTGGCTGAGCTCATGATGTTTTTATGACAGACAGAGATTTATTTCTGCTGAAAAAGTTCCAAAGCCCTTATGTCTTTCATATATTTTGGGGAGAAATCTCATGCCTTAGCAGGAAGAGTGCACACTCAGGGTTGGGAGTTGTTTAGTGGGAAACACAGAATTTCTTTTAAAAATTGAGGAATAAAAGGCACTTACAGTGGTGCTGCTTTATTTAAAACAAACCAGGAGTTTTGAAAACTGATGAATTAAAGAAAAGGTGTGATACACCAATGCCCTTGAGGTCTTTAGCCCTTTTTTCCCCTGGAGTTCATAATGGATCACAAAGTTGTGGATATGCTTTACTTGTATTCTTAATCTCTAACTCACTAAGAACTAATTCTTCATTTTTGTTTTAAGTTGACACATCACTTCACTAAAATGTGTCACATAACTTGAGTCCTTAATACCAATTACTTCCTTAATTTGTGGCAGAAAAACTTTCAAAATATATTTTAAAAAAAGTAATTCATTATCAAATTCAGTCATTCATCTGAAAAAGTGATATTTGAATAATATTAAAAACTGCTCTCAAACACAAGCAAGGATAATGATCATGAGACCTGTGCACAAGTCTACACATGAGGAGGACAAGGTTACTTTTGTATTGGTAGCTGTCCAATCTTTACAGACTTACTGTAGAATTAAAAATCAAGAGAATCTACCTTTATAGCCCATCAATGAAACATTTAAATTTCAAATGAAAACTCTGCATCTACGACTTATTATTTTTCCTACAAAGATTTCCAGTTATTCAATTATAAAAGTGGGAGCTTGTCACACGTAAGACCTGTGCACATTTACCAAACTCCTGATGCCTGAAACTGTGGAATTCGGAGAGTCTGGTTTGAAAGACTCCTAATGGCTCACAGCTGAGTTACAGCATTACTTATGGTAGAGCTACATTTCCCATCCCCTAGATAAGTTTAGCTCCCACTCCAATAAGTGCAATATCCAAGAGAAGCACTTCTGAGAGTTCCACTGCCTCATTTAACTAATTTCCCATGCCATTCCTAGAACCAACACTTGGCGGTGAAGTGCCCTTAGACATTTCAACAATCCCAATGCCAAAGGTTGTTGGACTGGTTCAGAGTTAAAGTCTAAAAGTTTTTTACATAAACATGAACCTACTGACTTTCCCCTTCCAAGGTAGCTGCAGTACTAACTGTAAGTGAAGTGCGTATGTTTCCCTTTTGGATCACTACTGGACAGATTCCCAAGGCCTCTTTGATAATTACACAAAGCCAACCAGAGGTCTCAGCCAAGAGGGGGTTTGCCTTTTACCTTCCAGGGTCGTAGGTTAAGCCCTAAACCCCTGGAGAATTGCAGGCAATGATCTCATCCAAGTTCCTTGAAATCGTTAGTGATTGGCTGAATTCACAGCTGTGAATTGATGTGGTTAATCAACAAAATGTTTGAGTGCTTATCAAAACCTTATCTAAACCTACATATCTAGAGTTATAAATTTAGTATCCATAGGTCCCTTGCATTCTTTCCTGTGGGATTGGAGACTGACAAAACAGACTTTTATAGCATGTCAGGGCTTTTCATGCTGATGGATATGAGAAAAACCACTGGCAAGTAGAAAAAAAAAGTCAACTATTTTCACACTTAAATAATGTATTTCTTTTTAAGAATTGGTTTAGATATTTGGAGTCCATGATTACTTTTTAGGTCTAATTTGCCCATCTTTAACAGACACTTGCCTGTAAGTACAATTATTTTTCCTTTTAGTGGTCTTAGATCAAAGATAACCAAATACAGAATTCTGTTTTTATGTCGAAATCTGCTCCTCATTAGGCATTCATGATCCAGTTCTAATCTCATTCTCAGCACCCTTCAGCAAAGAGCCTAAGCAGGGTAAAAATTTCCATTTAGCTTACATATGTACTGCTTAACCACAAAATTTAAAATAAAAGTCCTCTCCTCTTGAAGTATATAAAACAATATCTCACTGGATGAGGAAAAAATGTATGAAAATAGTATGTCCCTCAGAGTTCTATAAAGAAGATTAACTCACATTCTTTTTTGTTTCTGGTTTTGTTTTTAGAATAGTATAATAAAGGGCAACTGGGTGGCTCAGTTGGTTAAGCATCTGCCTTCAGCTCAGGTCATGATCCCAGGGTTCTGGGATATAGCCCTGTGTCAGGTTTCCTGCTCAGTGGAGAGTCTGCTTCTTCCTCTCACTTTGCCCCTCCACTGCCCCCCACCCCCGTGTTCTTTCTTGCTGTCTCTCAAATAAATAAATAAAATCTATTTTAAAAAAGAATCGTATAATGAATCCAATTTAATTATTACTCAGCATCAATAATTAATTCATGGTTAGTCTTATTTCATATATTACTACGTCCTACCTCCCACAATTTTTTCTTGTTACCTTTTTATACTGCATCCTTTCTCCCACTCTCTCCCTGACCACCAGTCTCTTCTTTGTATCATAACCTTATTTTGTAGTATGTTTTTTTTTTTTTAAATTCTACATCAGGAAAGATCATATGGTACTTGTCTTTCTCTGTCTTATTTCACTTAGCATAATTACCCGGAGTTCCATCCATTCATGTTGTTGCAAGTTGTAAGATTTCATTCTTTTTTAATGGCTGAATAATATTCCATTGTACACATATACTGCAATTTCCTTATCCATTCACCCACTGATTGACACATAGATTGTTTCCATGTCTTGATTATTGTAAATAATTCTTCAATGATCACAGGATTGCAGATATCTGTAAAAGTGTTTTTGTTTTCTTTGGATAAAAACCACAAAAGTGGAATAGCTGGATCATAAGGTAGTTCTATTTTTAATTTTCTGAGGAGCCTCCATACTGTTTTCCATAGTGGTGGCACAAATTTATATTCCCACCCACAGTGCACAAGAGTTCCTTTACATCCTCTCCATCACGTGTTATTTCTAGTCTTTTGATAATAGTCATTCTAACAGGTGTGAGTATTATCTCCTGATTTGATTTGTATTTCCCTGGTAGTTAATGATAAGCATTTTCTCAGGTACCCATTGGCTGTCAATTGACTTTTTAAAAATAATTTCTTAATAAAAATCAGTGGATGTCATCCCAAAGCTTCCTGCTTAGTTTTTTTTTTTTTTAATGGTGGAGAGTTTATGCTAAAGATACGATATTATTTAATAAATATTTGTCTCCTGATAGTATTAATAAACATATGGTATCTTAGTTTGTGCTACTATCACAAAGTACTATAGACTGGGTGGCTTATAAGCAATAGAAACTTTATTTCTCACAGTTCTAGAAGTCTGAGATCAGAATGCCAGCATTGGCAGATTCTGGTCAGAGCCCACTTGCCATATTTGTTGTACATTGCCCACCTCTTTTATACTGCCATGATGGAAGGCAGAGATGGGAAAAAAATTTTCTTATAATTTATATAAAGACATTATTCCCATTCATTAGATCCCCATTCTCATGACTTCATCTAATCCTAATTATTTCCCCGAAGTCCCATTTCCCATTACTATCACCTTGGGTGGGTAGGTTTCAACATGTAACTTCTGAGGAGCACAAACATTCAGTCTATACCACGGCAAATTGAATTAAACAATAAGATATCTAGAACAGTTCAAATATCAGAAAGTACAAATATTACATTTGGTGTATGAAAGACAATTTTGTTCCTCAACAAAAGTAGATTTAGTAGGAATATACCTCCTGTAATAAAGGCCATCTGTGAAAAACCTACAGCTAATATCATCCTCAATGGGGAAAAACAGGTTTTTGACCGTCAGGAACAAGACAGGAATCTCCACTCTCACCACTTTTATTCAACATAGTACTGGAAGTCCTAACCACAGCAATCAGACAATGAAAACAAATAAGAGCTATCCAGATCAGAAAGGAAGAAGTAGAACTTTTACTATTTGCAGATGACATCATACTCAATATAGAAAACCCGCAAGTGGGGTTCCTGGGTGGCTCAGTGGGTTAAGCCTCTGCCTTCGGCTCAGGTCATGATCTCAGGGTCCTGGGATTGAGCTCCAAATTGGGCTCTCTGCTCAGCAGGGAGCCTGCTTCCCTCCCCCCAACCTCCGCCTTCCTCTCTTTCTACTTGTGACCTCTCTTTCTGTCAAATAAATAAAAATTAAAAAAGAAAAAAGAAAACCTGAAAGACTCCATCAAAAAACTGCTAGAAGTGATAAATGAATTCAGTAAAGTCACAGGATATAAAATCAACATATGTATATCTATTGCATTTCTACGCACCAGTAATGAAGAAGCAGAAAGAGAAATCTCATTTACAACTGTGCCAAAAACAATAAGATACCTAGAAATAAATCTAACCAAGGAAGTGAAAGATTTGTACTCTGGAAACTGTGAGACACTAATGAAAAAAATTGAAGACAACATGAAGAAATGGAAAGACATTCCATGCTCATGGATTGGAAGAACAAATATTGTTTAAATGTCTATACTACCCAAAGCAATCTACACATTAAATGTAACCCCTATCATACCAACCGCATTTTTCACAGAGCTACAAAATTCTAAAATTTGTATGGAATGACAAAAGACCCCGAATAGTCAAAACAACTTTCAAAAGAAAAACAAAGCTGAGGGCATCACAATTCCAGACTTCAAGTTATATTACAAAGCTGTAGTGACCTAAACAGTATAGTACTGGCACAAAAATAGACACATAGATGAATGGAACAGACAAGAAAACCCAGAAATAAACCCACAACTATATGGTTAATTAATCTTCAACAAAGAAGGAAAGAATATCCAATGGGAAAAAGACAGTCTTTTCAACAAATTGTGTTGGAAAAACTAGACAGCAACATGCAAGAGAATGAAATTAGACCACTTTCTTACACCATACACAAAAATAAATTCAAAATGGGTTGAAGACCTAAATGTGAGACCTGAAATAATCAAAATCCTAGAGGAGAACACAGACAATAACCTTCTATGTAGCCATAGTAACTTCTTCTAGATATGTCTCCTGAGGCAAGAGAAACAAAAGCAGAGATAAACTATTGGTAATTCATCTAAATAAAAAGCTTCTGCACAGTGAAAGAATCAGTCAACAAAACTAAAAGGTAACCTGTGGAATGGGAGAAGATATTTGCAAAAGGCATATCTAGTAAAGGGTAAATATCTGAAATATATCAAGTACTCCTAAAACTCAACACCCAAAGATAAATGATCCAGTAGATAGAAACGTAGAAACTTCTTACTAGGCTCGCTGCTGGAAAAGGAAAACAAAAGCAAAAATGAACCACTGAGACTTTACCAAGATAAAAAACTAGACAGCAAAGGAAACAACAAAACTAAAAGGCAGACTACGGAATGGGAGAAGATATTTGCAAATGACATATATGATAAGCGGTTAGTATCCAAAATCTGTAAAGAAGTTATCAAACTCAACACCCAAAAAGCTAATAATCCAGCTAAGAAATGGGCAGAAGACATGAATAGACACTTTTCTGAAGAAGACATCCAGACGGCCAACAGACACATGACAAGATGCTCAACATCACTCATCATCAGGGAAACGCAAATCAAAACCATGATGAGATGCCACCTTACACCTATCAGAATGGCTAAAATTAACAACAAGGAAACAACTGGAGCAGCCACTGCGGAAAACAGTATGGAGGTTTCTCAAAACATTAAAAATAGAACTACCCTATGATCTGGCAATTGCACTAGTGGGTATTTACCCAAAGAATACATAACACGAATTCAAAGGGATACATGCTCCCCAAAATTTATAGCAGTATTATCTACACTAGTCAAATTATGGAAAGCACCCGTGCCTATTGATTGATGAATAGATAAATAAGATGTGGCATACACACACACACACACACACACACACACACACACACACATATACACACACACACACACAGTGGGTTTATTAGCCATATGAAAAAATGAAATCTTGCAATTTGCAAAATCATGGATGGAGCTGGAGTATTATGCTAAGTGAAATAAGTCAGTCAGAAAAAGACAAATGCCCTATGATTTCATTCACATAGAATTTAAGAAACAACAACTAATGAACAAAGGGGAAAAGAGAGAGAGAGAGAGAGACAAAGCAAGAAACAAACTCTTAACTATAGATAACAAAACTGATGGTTACCACAGGGGAGGTGGGTGGGGGGATGGGTTAAATAGGTGGTGGGGATGAAGGAGTGCTCTTGCGTGATGAGCACCGGTGTTGTTCAGAAGTGTTGAATCACTATATTGCACGTTAACTTGAAACTAATAGTACATGGCATGCAACTAACTGGAATTTAAATAAAAACTTTAAAAAAATTTTAAAAAGGCAATTTTGTTTTAGTTACAAGAAAATAGGCAAAATTACGGATTTGTCAAAACAAACGTATTTGCACACCTACTCTATCACATGAACATACACACACACACAAAACTTCAGTATCTGTCTTCCAGTTACAAAGGAATTCAAGTTAATTTTATACTTGGTAACACAACAATGATAATAACTGATGCGTATGGAGTGCTTGCTGTGTACTGGATGGTGCCTTAAGAATCGTAGGCAATGTCATCTCCGTTTTCAGATCAGGAAGCGGAGGCACAGAGCTGATAGAGACTGTGGAACGGGGAGAACAACCCAATTATGGCACCAGCTCTTCCCTACTATGCATACTACCTCTGTTCCGTTTCAGGACTGTTTTATAATCGCTGTTCATGAACATGACCAGATGGCACCGTGAAGTCACAAAGTACATCCTGAATCAGAGGCTAAGTTATATTTAATATGCTCTCGACATCACAGTTGATGTGTTTTAGGTTTTAAATTGTCTCCCAGTAAACCAGATTATTAGTCACATTTTTTTAGAGTTATAATAGAAAATGTCCACATTCAGCATCTATGCTGATGTTTTACACGTTTATTACCAAGTATGGAAGTAGGTATGCCCTTGGAAATTTAAGATTAGGAGCGGAATTACAAATTTATCTTAGCATTTCTTCACATGGAGAGTAGCATATTTTCCTATTGCTCATCTGTGGCTATAAATTTTACCTGGGGAAAATACGTTTAATCTGACAATTTAGTAGAGATGTTAATGTGACACTAGTTTTATCTTGGCAGGTTCAATTTGGTTGCAATTCAACATATATTGATATCCAGCTTCCACTGTGGAGACAGATATGTAGATTTTTCTTAACCAAAAACTAAAGGTGCGTGTTGGTTAGGGAGGCAAATAGTTGGTCCTTCCTTTTCCTATGCCTATACTAACTTTTCCTCAGTCATTCTACATAACCTCAGAATTCTTGTAAATAAAATCTTATAAGCACCTTTTGCCAATAAAGTACATTTGCAGCAAAAAAAATGTATTTGCCATCCTTTCTTTGGATCATTTATTTCTGGATAAGTGTTAATCATGAGAATCAATGAACAAAGCAAACAGCGTGGGGTTTGGTGCTGGACTGGAGAAGAATGCCAAATAATTAAACATCATCTCCGACAAAAATCTGTAGCAATTTAAACATAGGATCAGGATCAGACTACTCAGGTTCATGACCAAGTTCTGCCACCTTGGTAAATTGCTCATCTACTCTGAACTTCAGTTTCCATATCCAAACTGTGATAATAACAATATTACCTATCCTTTAATCAAATACTATTGTAAGAACATTGTAAGAGTTGCATGAAAAATACTTAGTGGAGCGTAAAACACATATGAGCTGTTTTCAGAGTTAGATACTATCATTATTGCTGTGATTGCTGTTATTCTTATTAACTTACAATATGACAGTAGTGCACGAGATACTAGATTACCAAGATAAATAAAATAAATCTTCTTCTTCCAAAATCTAGTAAATTTTGAAATATTTTGAGTTCATCTTACGATTTTTCACATTATTGGAAACATTACATAAGAAGTGAGCAAAGAATAAACCTTGTATGAACAGTAGAAAATTAATTTCAGGAATTTAGACAATGAGGTCAAGGAGATGGGAGATGAGGACACAAAAGAGTGTCTGTCTGAGCAACAGAATGTAAGAAGGAGGAGGATATGACCCCAGTGTAGGAAAGCAATGCACTGTAGAAGAACCTTAGAACTGAGCAGATGTTCTAATATATCATCCAAACAAAACAAAACAAAACAAATCAAAAAGAGAGAGAGAGAGACTAATGGAAAGCCAGGGAAATAACTACTTCAAGGCTGTATATCTAGGAATACCAGAAAGAAAAGAAGGCCCAGAAAAAAAAAATCGAAATGGTATTTTTCACCATGTTGAGGTTGAGTTAAAATGGTCATGCATATCCACCCATCAGTCATCTTAAGTTAAATTTCTAAGTTGTGTTAATCATGAAATAAATTTTTTTATTATGAATAGGAGTAGTAACTGTAGTGGTAACAAAAATACAACAAACATTACTACTACTAAAAATCATGTACCGAAAATTGATAATATGATGTTTTGTAACATGTGCCAAAATCGGTAGACATTTTTGCTAGGAAAAATAAGGTTTTTGAGTGACTGTTGAGCGTAGAAATAGATATTATTCACTAGTGGCCTAGGAAATTAGATTTAAGATGGTCTCTTTACAGTAGAGCATTAAGCATTGCATTTGTTTCATAGCTGCATTATACATAAGTACTGTGTTTCCCTCCCACAGGACTATAGTATTTTCTTGCAGGAAAAATGAACCCCAAAGCAATGTGAATTGTTAAGAAGTAAAATAAGTAAGTAAATACAATCTTAGACAGAGGAATTAGGTAAGAATGATGAAGAAAATTATTTCAACGAACAATTAGCTGCAACAGTTGGAAGATGTTAAAGGTCTGGGAAGGATTGTTTTTTAACATATGGGAGTTATTAATAAATCAGTATCACATTTGACAGCCATTCAAATAGTCCAAGACCAGCTTCAAAGTCAGAGTTTTTAGAAATCTGTATTTATTTTAGCATATCAAAATACAAAGGGGAAATGTGGTATTTTTACATAGAAATATGTACATATATTGATATGAGAGCAATTAGTCCCTATGGGATAAAGCTAAACCAATTTTTTTTTTTTTGGTCTAGTGGTTTCCATTTTGTACATTTATAAAGGCAGATGAAAAAAAGCACTCTGTATTACTGGGCAGTGTAAATCCATTAAGTTATCTTTATGAGGTAACCAAGTGTTTAGTTTTCAACTCATATTTTAGCATCGATAGAGACAGCGGTTTGGCTGCATAATATTTCTCCCAGCTAAATTGCATATAGTAGATAAAAATCATCTTCTCAAAGGTATCTTTGAAACTGTCACTCAACACTCTTACCATATTTAAACAGGTTATTTTTTATACCTTGTGCTTATAGAAAAGAGGCATAAAAAAGTGGTATGTTTCATTTTAGTCTCTTTACAAGTCAGACTATATTAGATGCGCATCTGAGGTAATATGTGAAATCAACATGGCATTACGTAACGAAATGCAGTGGAGAGCCTCATCCTGAAGCCTTATTTAAAGGTAAATTAAATAGAAAAATATTTAGTATTGCCTATACTGTACAGTTTTACATCATCACTGATTCATGCTCAACTCTGGTTATTATTCTATAATAAATTTGGTTAATTTTTGGACAACCTCATTGGCAACAAGGGTTTTTGTAAAGTTTCCACTTTCTAATATCTTCTTAGAAGTTAAAATTTTCCTCTTCTCTAGTAATTTCCAGTTTTTTCCATTCGGTTGCTATTACCATTTATTTTTCTTATGTTTCAACTGGAGGAGCCGCCAAGCAAAGATGTCTTTTCAGGACATGGAGGTGGAGTGCCAGTGCATGGTGCCAACCTCGCCACTTGGTGGTTCCCTGCCAGTTGTCAAAAAGGGAAGTTCATTCTCTTTTCTTGGCCCTTACAACCAGTCGTGTGTATGACTCATCTTTTCTAAGACGCTGAGCAGTTTTGTGAAGAGTTTGTTTTAACATATAGATTTTAGAATCAGAGGATGTAACTGAGCAATATGGATTGAAGGAGGCTTTTAGGTGAAGTAGCGGCCCTAGAAACTAAATTTTTCTTCAAAATATAATAAATTTGACATATGGAGTATATCGGTAGCATTGGAAGAATGACTTGGCTATTTGAGACGTATACAAAGATCTTGTTGTTTATTTGTTTTGTTTTGTTTTACTCACCCTCCCTTTTTAAAAGTTTAGAAACAGGGGCACCTGGGTGGCTCAGTGGGTTAAGCCTCTGCCTTCGGCTCAGGTCATGATCTCAGGGTCCTGGGATCGAGCCCCACATTGGGCTCTCTGCTCGGCGGGGAGCCTGCTTCCCCCTCTCTCTCTGCCTGCCTCTCTGCCTACTTGTGATCTCTGTCTGTCAAATAAATAAATAAAATCTTTAAAAAAAATAAAATAAAAGTTTAGAAACAGCACATACTAATGAGTACAAGAGATCTTTTAAGGCAGTTTCTTTCATGAAAAGCATGATATGAGACCGACACAGTGAAAAAGGTCATAAGGCATTTAAGGAAGCATCAAGGAGGGGGGGTGGTGTAGCCTTCTGTGTATGTGATTTTATGTAACTTTGAATGTGTTCTTAACCCCCCATGCCTCATTTTTTCCCATTCATAAAAATGACAATAATTACACTTGCCACCTGTTTACCTCAAAGGAGAAAGGGAGGGCTAATGAAATGTCTGTCAAGGGCTTTGAACTTTCCAGAATAAAGGTTTTATGACTCCATAAAGTACAAAGTAGTATCCTGCACTTGTATTTTTCCTGGCATTTACCTCCATCTCTCAAGTTCTTTGCATGCCGTGGGCTACTGTTGCTTCTAACACTCACTCTTCTGGTCATGGTCAGAGCTATTCTAGAGAAGCGTTAGGCTGCTTGTGTTTTTACCCAAGGCTAGGGTGGTCATGGTATCTGAAACTTCTGTTGCTGTTGCCTGTTTCCCTGTGCATGTTAGATTCTTTTGCAGGCATGGAAGCGTAGGTAAATGACACGAGAACCATTGTGAGGAACATCAACTCAGACATTCCCAAATGACATATTAATGCTGAGAATATATTGTTACAGAGTCAACTTGGAATACTAAAAAACATCTCCTTTTATTGTAAAAGAAAATTTCTGCCAAAATGCAATGTTATAGCTTATAAATGTATTTTAAAATATGTATATTCTAACACCCTCTCTTTCTTGTTAACTTCTTGGTTTTCTTGAAACTGGAGCCAGAGATAATTTTGTGTTGGCTGTTGACATTAAGATCTAGATTTTTAAGGTAGTTAATCCTATTTGTGTTTGATTGAGGGCACTTTAAATGTGCTTGATCCTGTGCGCGGAAAGTTGGCATGCAGGGCTTCTGAGGATCCATTGATGAACCAATGCTGAGGGTCCTGGTCAAATCACAGCAGTGGGTTACTCTGATCTATAGCACTGAAAAATTGAAAAGAAACCTTGAAATTTCATGTGATTCAATCTCTACATTTTGAGGCATTCCTCAGGAAGAGAAAAAATGGGGCTCATAATTTGGGAAAACAACTTTTGCAACATTAGCATATAACCTCTTTCTTGACCAATGTCGTTGCAGTAGACAGGAATAGTTAATAAATTACCTCATCCAGTTATTTTACTGAATGTTGATGGGCCAAGCAATATTGGAGAATTTGAAGGAATTAGGAGACTTAGTCCAGGCTCTCAGAGAGATTCAACTCTAACTTATTAAAAGAGAATCTTCACATAACCATAATTACCCATAGGCAAAATTTTAAATTTACTTAAATCCTTGCAGACTGAGAATGGCGTGTGCATGTGCACACACACATACATCCATACGTACACACTTCCTTTTTAATTCTCTGATGCTTAAAATGCTACCTTTGAGTCCTGGATTCCTAATTTTAGTTTCATACTTTGTGCCCTATTAAAATGTGAATTCCTCTAGGAGAAGCACTAACAGTTCTCATTGGCATCATTCATTTACTGGCCCCTGGAGTGAATTTCTGATTTCCAGATAGAGTCAGCTTCTTGCATGTATGGGCTTTTACAATTGAAAGAAGTTCCCCCAAAATCCTATCCATGAAAAACAAGATGGCAGCAAGGTTCTTCTTGCCATATAATTTCACTTATGAATAATCATCTGTTTCATCCTATAACTGTTCATCTAATTTGTTTTTTCTCCTTAGCCACCAAATCATTTTAGTGAATAATAGTAGTGGAAAGAGTATTGGTTGTAATTTAAATATGGTGAAATGTGAACAGTTTGTTGAAATCCCAAGTACTTTTTCCCCACACATATTTGCTTAGATCATCAATTAGCTCTAGATTTTATTCTGGAACATAAGACTCCCACACTAATAGAAAACACCTAATATGATATGAGGTGTGTGATATGTAAAGTCAGGCTTCAGGTGCCTTCCATTCTTTCTCAGAATGTACATAATAAAAGGCAAGTGAGGTTTAATTTTCTATATGTAGCATTTAGATGGTGAACTACAAAAAGTTAAAAAAAAAAAAAAGGGTAGCTGGCCCAAAGGTAAGGCTGAGAAAATTGGAATAAAATGTTTATTTCATAAGTTGATCCCTTAATTATGTCCTACACTCCACACCTTCTAAATCTCTCCTTTTATCTCAAAGGTGGAGTGAAGTAGTAGGAGCCAGCATTCTTGTGATGTCTCAAGATTATAGTAAATCACTAACAGACATTTACTCATCATCCCAATTCATGGGAAACAATATGTAGGGCCAGAGAAATTGAAGACAGCATTTCTCTCCTTAAGGAGTTTACAGTGTACTGTGATGACAAACGAGTGGCTAGTTGTCACCATTCAGACTGATAAGCATAATGATATTTGTACGCATGGTGTTTTTAGACCACTTGGGAAGGTAGATATGTGTCTCTACTAAGGATAGGGTGTCAAGGAAGATGTCCTCTAGCCGAGATGTCTTGAATCTCTAACAGAAGGAGATATCTGATGGAGAATATTCTAGGAAGAGGGAGTAACTTGTTCCGACATGTATGAGAGAAAAGATGTTTCAAAAAAACTACACAAGGTGTTTATCTTGATTAGATTGTGGGGCATAAAATGTAGGGTGTCAAACACATTTATATTGGCGTGATTGTGTCAGAATCAAGGATGGGTCTAGCATGGAGACAAGACTAGATTCAGATAGTACCATTACATATCAGTAACCCAGATGAAGACAAATGGTTCAGTGGGAGGTGCAACCAAAACTGGGGTCCAGGGGCAACAGCCATTGGCCTGAGTCTCACATTCACAAAGGACTTATATTTTTAGACTTTTGGTGTTATTTTTAAATGAAGTCATACAGAGTCAGTACATTTTTGTTGGTGTGTTAGATGTGTTTAGTTAAATGCAAATATTAAACTATATTATAATTTTCATAACTCTTTGGTTATGTCTTCACTTTATATGTGAAAAGCTTCAAAAAACAGAAGACGACTGTGCCTCTCTGTTCCTGTTGTCCGGGACAATGAAGGAAAATGGTTAGATCTGAGAGTTCTTTAACCCAATACAGAGAAAATGTCTTGCCCAAGTTTGTACAGTTGTCTCGTGGCAAGATAGCAACACAAGTAGACTCCTAGTCCAGTGCTCTTCTCAAGCTCCAAGCCCTACTTCTATATATACATATCCCTTATGTCAGGAGAACAAATAGAATACTTTAAGCTTCAGCTACACAACTAAACACTATTACTAGTAATAGCATTACTGTGTTTGATGCTTACAACTCTGATAAACTAGAAAGAGGCAATGTTGGATTTTCTTGAGGCAGGAGGGGTAAGTGCTAAATAGTAATCGAGCAAAAAAATGATAGTTTCAATTAGAGAAAGAGATTAAATACCCGGTGAATAGATTAATATGACTGTCTAGGAACGGTAAGCAGCTAGAACCATCATGCCTGGGGAAGAGCAAACAGGATGGTTTCCCCTTTCCCCCTAATTTGTCCTTGCCCTTATCTTATTAAGGACTCTTAGAATACCCATATTTCTTACACACATTCAAAACAGCCTGAACGAAATAAGCATCCTATCATGGGTCTTTATTTTGTAGGTTAACTTGCAGTTGCAATTATTTAAATGAGTAGAGTAGACAGTGGAACAAATCTAAATTTAGCTGCTCTGAGTGGGTAGTAAAGAATTAAAAAACAAAACAAAACAAACAAAAAACCTGGCAAAACTCATTGATAGATGCAAGTCTTAAGAGTTTATGCAATGGTGACACAGATTTTTCAAATAGCTAATATTTGGGCACCTGCAGATTAACATTCAGTAAACTTACAACTTTAAAAGATCTGCCCAGGTTGGACAAATTATTTTCCCATCAACAGTATTAACCACTGCCACAGCTGAAAAGACAAACAAACCACAAACATCTGAGAAAGAGATGAATTAAGAACACAAGGAGAACTTCTGCAGACTGCAACCAACACAACTTTCCCTTTCTTTCTACTGGATTTTCTCCAATCCACCCTAAATTGCAGCACTGACATGTGGTGAACTTGGAAGACCCAGAAAAGGCGAAACACATCCAGCTGTGCGTATCTGGCAGTCTGCTGTTTCACCTGGTATTTTTGGATAGCAGGACCCTTGCCACACTTTTGGATCAATCAGTTGTAGTAAGTTAAATGTTTTCCCAGTTTCCTGGCACAGGCAATGAAAAAATATCTCCAGAAAGATAGAGTTCAGACAGCAGACTTGCAAGTAACTACTCACTAACTAGCTTCAGATGAATTTAAGTCCCAGAATTGTGGGGTGTGTTTTACTTCTTTGACTACTTTTGCTCCTTCTAGAAGGAGGAACTAGCTAATAGTTTTGAGATTCTTTTGTGAAGTTCTTAGGTTGCTATAGTGCAGGTTCTAATCTCCCTAGAAGGTTTAAAAGAGGGCACAGACCTTTCCCTATGCACTTCTGGGGTCAGCCTGATATTTGAGTGGTTGAGACATTTGTCCTCCTCCCTGATGCTCATAGTCTCTGTGCTGTTTATTTCATGTTATTCTTAGATGTTCATTCAATAACTGTCAGGGCAATTTCACTGAAATTCAGTGACAGTGTTGTAAATCTCATCCTTTTTGCATTTTGAGGATTTATAATCAAAGGGAAGTTAAAAATATATTCATATTGTAGGATTTCACAAATGCTTTAGGAAAAATGATAGAGAATACAAAGAAGATAAAGTTTATCTGTAGTTGGGATCTAGAATGAACCATGGACAATGAAGAAAAGAACAGGGTAGTAACCCAAATGGACAGGAATCAACAAATGAAGTAAACTGTGTGAGTAAACACACAGAACTAGAGTTCTCAGCATATGTGTATGGAATATACTAATATACTGCATCTGGAGAGAACATGGGAATACACAGTTAGGGATTCACTTTCTGTGTAAACCAGTAGTCATTAATTGAGCAACTTTAGGCACCGTTGGAAAAGTTGGTCAAGGTGAAGTCTTGTTGGACCCTGAAAGCCAAAGGCAGGAGTTTGTGTCTTATTCTGCTGGCCACCTGGTCATAAAAGTCCAGATACCTTAAAAAGGCAAGAAAGACCCTGAACCTTCCATTCCAAACTTTCCAGGTGTAGTTTCTATACCTCTTCTTCTTCTTCTTTTTTTTTTTTTTTAAGATTTTTATTTATTTGACAGACAGATCACAAGTAGGCAGAGAGGCAGGCAGAGAGAGAGAGGAGGAGGAGGCAGGCTCCCTGCCGAGCAGAGAGCCCGATGTGAGGCTCGATTCCAGGACCCTGGGATCATGACCTGAGCCGAAGGCAGAGGCTTTAACCACTGAACCACCCAGGCGCCCCTATACCTCTTCTTCTTGAACCACAGCCAAATGAATTACTTTTTATTTCCTCCATATGACACAAGTTTCCTCTCTTTTTGTTGTTGCTAATGTCTTTCCTGAACCATTTTCTTTCTTTTTTTTTTTTTTAGATTTTATTTATTTATTTGACAGAGAGAGAGCACAAGTAAGCAGAGCAGGAGGCAGAGGGAGAGAGAGAAGCAGGCTCTCTGCTGAGCAGGAAGCCTGATGCGGGACTCGATCCCAGGACCCTGGAACCATGGCCTGAGCCAAAGGCAGCTGCTTAACTAACTGAGCCACTCAGGCGCCCCCCTGAACCATTTTCTTATCAGTACTTCTGCCTGTGCAGATCGGAAGCCTCACTTCAGATACTAACGTCCCTGTCAAGACTTTCTTCATTTCCTTTTGAGCCTTGACATTTGGAGCTCATCTGAATTCATACAGAACCTTACTGATAGCAGTTACTTTCTAATTTATATTAAGGTTAATTATGGGCATATCTTACCTGCCAAATACAAGAACATTGGTCAAGATCTTTATCCATTTTTCTATGTAAACTTCTAGAAATTAGCAGAGTTGTGTATGTTATGGAAACTGAACTAATAGTAGTTGGATGAATAAATGGATGAGTGTATAGAAAGATTGGAGGATAGGAGCTACATGGTATTATTGGAAGGTTAACTTTAAAACAAAATTCTAAAGCTAAAAGTTCACTACATTATGTTATATGGTGTATGACGCTGATAAAATCATATTGATTTAGAAGATTGGCAGTGGACTATGTAGATAAGGGTGGATAAGGGAATATATTTAATGAAATATATTTTACAATTCCCAAGAACATTGTTTACTTTAAACTACAAAATATGTACTAACAAATTGAAATCAGTTATTAAAAAATCTGTTTCATAGACATACATTACATAAAATAGTATTTACTCTAAAATTTCAAGAAGCAACACAAATCATAGGAATAACACTTAGGATAGATTTGCTATATTGAATGTTTTTATTGCAAACATATTAAACTATATGCTATGGTTTTTACAATTAAGTTTTGAAAAATATTTCAAAATTTTATTGGTAAGATAATATGTACCAAGTGTTTTTTTTGCATAATTATTTACTTTTTAAGGTTTTTAAATTTTTAAAAAAAATTTTTATGAACATATAATGTATTATTAGCCCCAGTGGTACAGGTCTGTGAATCGCCAGGTTTACACACTTCACAGCACTCACCATAGCATATACCCTCCCCAGTGTCCATAACCCAACCACGATCTCCATAACGCCTCTCCCCCCCAGCAACCCTCAAGTTTGTTTTGTGAGATTAAGAGTCTCTTATGGTTTGTCTCCCTCCCGATCCCACTTATTTCATTTTTTCCTTCCCTACCCCCTAAACCCTCACATTGCCTCTCAAATTCTTCATATCAGGGAGATCATATGATAATTGTCTTTCTCTGATTGACTTATTTCGCTCAGCACAATACCCTCTAGTTCCATCCATGTCATTGCAAAAGGCAAGATTTCATTTCTTTTGATGGCTGCATAGTATTCCATTGTATGTGTGTGTGTATATATATATATACACACTACATCTTCTTTATCCATTCATCTGTTGTCTGTTGATGGATATCTAGGTTCTTTCCATAGTTTGGCTATTGTGGACATTGCTGCTATAAACATTTGGGTGCACATGCCCCTTTAGATCACTACATTTGTATCTTTAGGGTAAATACCCAGTAGTGCAATTGCTGGGTCATAGGGTAGCTCTATTTTCAACTTTTTGAGGAGCCTCCATGCTGTTTTCCAGAATGGAATATGTACCAAGTTTTAAAGAACAAAATTCTGGGGCACCTGGGTGGCTCAGTGGGTTAAAGAACAAAATTCTGAGTTGATACTTTAAATATTAATTTATTTATTTTAGAGAGAGCATTAAGTGTGTGGGGAGAGGGGCCGAGGGAGAGGGAGAGAGTGTCTTAAGCAGACTCTGCACTGAGCATGGAGCCCAACATGGGGCTTGATCTCATAACCTTGAGATCACAACCTGAGCTGAAACCAAGAGTCGGATCCTGAACTGACTACGCCATCCAGGCACCCTTATACTTTTTTTAATATGTGAAAAAAACCCCAAGATACAATAACTGCATCTTAGATACTTTTTATAATTAAGTAGGCTATGAGTAGATAGATACAGAGAGATAGAATAGAGCTATATATATTTTTATAACTCTGTTTGAGGGAAACAACACATTTCCTATAATACACTCTTCTGTCAACATTTTAATTTATATGCAAAACTAGTAATCAATAAAAAGCGTAATCTAAATTAGTTTGAGATTAAAAGATGCCAGTAAATAAGTAAATGAGTAACTGGTTCAATTCCTAATTGGAAGGCAAAGGCTCTAATTTTGCAAATTGAGAAGTTAAGCTCACTGTTTTGAAAGGGGATTAAGTAATTAAAAAATGTTATCAAGCAGCATATGGTGGATGTATCCTAAATGGAAGTGCTTCTACTTCTTCAAATGGTCTGACTGAGACATAATATCATCAACTTTTTTCTTTTTTCCCCCAAATGTGCCTGCCAAAGAGTCAGGATTAACGAGCACTAGACTAAATACTGAATTAAAAAGAGCACACAGATATTTAGAGTCTGACTAAGAAGAAATATGAAACCTGGCAACTAGAAAATAATGAATTGCAACCCATTCATACTTCTGATTTCAGTGTAATGTGATCACAGTTCTTCAGAGTCAGGCCCAAGTACTACTAAATTATGACAGTGGGGACTTGAGCAAATGTTTAAATACATAAAGACATCAGCATGACATATATGAAGAAGGATGTAGTATGTCCAACCATCAGAGGGCTGGCCTGTGGATTAAAAATATTGGGTTAAAAACATAAAAATCTCTCATAATATAACTTTTGCATTAAGGGAAAGTAAGAGCTTTTCCTAGTCGTCAATACAGTGATATTGTCAGTAACTCTTTTTGGTCCCTATTGTGCTAAGAGCCACAGAGCAGTGGATCCCTCTTTCCAGAGATTTGCTATCTGATTACAACCCCAAAACTGTGGGCAGGCAGGACATAGCCAGATGGGCTGCAGGGTTGGGGATGGAGGAAGCAGAGGACCGTAGCCTTCTCTCTAGAGCCACTAAAGTTAATTATGAACACTCCTCAGGTAGACTGGTATAACTCTTAGGGCAAAGCATGGAGTCTACTCAAAAATGTAGAATTCTGCGGAGACAGCTGTTTCTTGGTTGGGTTTCTAGACCAGATAATAGAAGACTATAATTGTGGGTGAGAAATATATACACAAAAAAGTATAAAAGAAGAGGAATATAACTAAGAAAGGAAATGGAAATGTTTGCAATTGACAGGGATCTGGATGTAAATGCCTGGCAGAGAGGAGGGAAGAATCTTTATTCCTTTCTTTAAACTTACATGCTTGTATCCCATGTGAGGGATGGTAGGCATAAATGTTAAATAGTGATTTTTTTGATCTGGGCTGCAGTAGGAGATGTCAACAGTGCTACACAGGAAGTATCCTGTCACCCACTTTTCCAGGTGCAATAGGGGACATTTTTCCAACTGAAACTCAATCAGCAAGTCATGTGTCCCACAAAAAAGGATTGATTATAGGATTGCCAGATGTTTGGCATTTTGAAAGATTAGGAAAAAAAAGAAAATATATATGTACATTAATTATTAAAAACATCTCTTGTGTGCTTAATAGGATACTCTGCACCTGCCTCTTGGCAATCTTTGATGGCTAGAATCACAGCCCAAAGAGCAACTTTAAAACCCCTAAAAATCAGCTTTTTTGGAGTAATTTGATTTGAGGAAGATTTGTTCCAGGAGGGATCTTTACACTGTGTCTTCACTTGAATCTACATACTCCTTGTTCTTTGGAGAATTGTTCTTTGCACAGATAGACAGATAAGTCAAAATGGTTCAGTATGACTGAATGAGGATTGAGATGTTGAATAATCTTGTGGTTGGTTGTACACAGGATTATTTTCATTCCTTCGCACTTCCCAGTTCCCTTTCCATGTCTCACTGCTTCCAGCCCTACACCGGGATAAAGTGTTTTTCTGTTCCTTCACTTATCTCGCTACCTAACCTCCCCACCATCTCCCCATCACCAGCCTTGTTGTAGCACAGTGATTTCTCAGAACCCATCCTCATACCTTAGCTGAGCTACTTGATAAATGTGTTGAAAAAGGATAAAGCATCCCTCGACATATCTAAACTTCACTGAGTGAGAATCAAAAGGCCAGCAGCAACATTTATTAGATTTTATGACTATTCACAGCTTTACGATAGTGATAAGAATATTGCAGAGGTAGGGTAGACTTTTGCTTGAAGGCCACTAAATCCAGAACACAACAGAGCGAAGGATTCTCTTAAAGGTAAAGTGTTCCTATAAGGCCTGCCTTGCCCACTTTATTTTTTCAACATGAAAAGCATGTGATGAAAAGTAGGCCATCCTACAGATTTATCCTCAGTTAGTCACGAAGGTGAAAAGGACTATTACAGAATCTACTTTCTACTTATCTGCAAATTGTAAAATACCCATGGATCAAGTCAGAAATAAAGTCCTGAGTGGATATAAAGGGCTCAAGTAACTAGAGTAATAACTTTATATTAGTCCAATAATAGACACATGAAATATATGTTGTATGTTTCAGAATATATTACTGACACTTATCATATGCCAATGAAATTAGAGTCGATGGTTGGTACATGGAACTGTAGAATTTGGCTGTGGTCTTAAGCATCTTTTAGTTCATTGGCTTTCAAAAATGTCTTAAGTAATTTAAGTCATCTTTTTCAAGTGAAATCTTACATAAGACCATGATATAGAATATTAATAAAAGTAGAGTTGTTCTGGTTGAAACTGGAAAGGGAGAAAAAAATCTAGTCAAACCTCTAATTTTGCAGAAGAGCTGATTTAGGCCAAGAGAAGTTTTAATTTACCAAAGGTAGTCAATAAGAAAATGATGAATAAAAACACACATTATTTGATTCCCAATCTAGACATTTTATTAGTAAACTATGATCAATCTAGAATAGGAATCTGAAAATAGGAAAATTAAGTCATTTAGACTCAGTGACTGTATTTGTTAACTAGTGCTGCCATAACAAGTGCCACAAACCTAGTGGCTTCAACAGCAGAATTTATTTTCTCACAGTTCCAGAGGCAGGCACTCAAAGACGAAGGCATGGTTGGCTTTCCTCCAAGGCCTCTCTCCTTGACTTGGAGATGGTCATCCTCTTCCTGTGTTTTTGCATAGCTTTTCTTCTGTTTGTGTCTGTGTTCTAACCTCTTCTTACAAGAGCACCTCATTCAGTCATACTGAATTAGCCCTCCCTCCCACCCTGCCCATTTGACCTATTTTACCCTAATTACCTCTTTAAAGGCCCTATTTCCTAGGGGCACCTGGGTGGCTCAGATGGTTGGGCATCTGCCTTCAGCTCAGGTCCTGATCCTGGGGTCCTGGGATCAGGCCCCATATCAGGCTCCCAGAACAGTGGCTTCTCCCTCTCCCTCTGCCTCACCCCATGTTGTGCTCTCCCTGTCTCCGTATCTTCTTAAATGAATAAATTTAAAAATCTTAAGAAAAAAAAAAAGCCCTATTTTCAAATGCAGCCGCATTCCAACATACCAGTGCAGGAAGCGGGTCGAGGGAAGGGGTTAGGATTTTAACATGTATTTTGGGAGAAATGCAATTCAGTCCATAACAAAGACCAACCCAAAATTGACTGATTCTGGATTACTTTACACTTTCTGAGATAGAGAATTAATCTACATTGGATTTGGTGCTGGTCTTTTAACTTGTTGGTGCAGTGATTTCAAATGATGGGGCATAATATGCTGGTGAGTACCAATCCCTTGTAAGGAGTATAGAAAATAATTTGTAACTACTTAATATAGTACTTTATAAGACTAGCATAATATAAAATATGTTTTATAGTCATGTAAAAAATATAACAGAGTGAGTGTGAAGTTGATCCTATAACCCACTCACATGCAGTGAATATGTGAATATGTTTTTTTAAAACAGTGGTGTTATAGTAGCGTTGCCAAGGAGCTGCCCACAGCCCTCCGCCACACCACAGACTTATCAATACCGACACAGCAATAACCGTTGTAGTCATTACAATTTACCTCTACTATAAAAGCGTTTCCTTGATTTATTTAATTTTAAATCCAGTAATGCCCATAGGCCAGTGATGTGACCCTCATCTATTAGGTATGTGGTAGCAGAGTAAAGGTTAGGAACCAACAAGTAGTAGCCCTGTAGCTAAAACATTATTAATGTCAGGAGACTGGTCCTTCTTTGTGTTACACTGCACCCGTAAATACAGAGACCCAAATGTATTCACATTAAACCCTATGCCCCATTTAGGTTAAAAAAAAAAAAAAATCCCTGGGCCATACTTGTAGACTGCTCTGAGTCAAGGCAGGACTGTTTTGAATTTTTTAATGCAATAAAATTCACCCCAGACACAGAGAAATGTCAACACGCTTCCTCAGATACTGAACTCAAATGCCTACTATTATGGACCTTGAAAGCTGCTCAGCTGAGGACACCTGACAGGCTGTAGCAGGTGGCCGGTGGCAGAGGGCACCATGGAGGGGCCTGGAGAGAATGCGGACCTGGGCTTTGGCTGTCCTCCAGCAGTACCAGGCCAAGTCGTAGGAGACCTTTTCAGTCCAGTGACACTGCTGTCACCTATTTCCCGGTGCTTAGAGTCTAGAGCGGGTTTAAGCTCTTGCTTTTAAATGTATTTGGAAGTCACGATGCTGCAAATCTTCCCTCCAATCTCCATTTTTTGATTTACATCTATCTTCTCATTCCTGCTCGGCTGTGATGGGGTCTCTACAATTCGAAGTCAAAGCCTCTACATCTCAAATTCTCAGGTTCCAAAACGACTCAGCTCCCCACTCCCCATTCCATTTATAACTCAAATTACCCCAGGGCTAGACATTAAGATAGATATTAAGAGAAAGCTCATTGAAATAATTTTTACCTTGGTGTGGATAACTAATGAGGAGACTATTTTGACTCTCTAGGGACACTTGTATTTCAATAATGGAAATTTGGTAACTCAAGTGAATTGCCAATTAGTGGACAGTGTTGCAGTAAGAAGGTTAAAAAAGGCTTTCAGACAGTAAGGGATACGTTTCTGGAAAAGAAAATTTCCTCTATATCCACTAAGTCTGATTCCTCTTTATTCTTATAAATATTTATAAATTTTACTTATAAACTTAAATTGTACATTTCTGGAAAAATTAACATAGCAAAATGATAATTTGCTTTTTAAATAAAAAAGTGTTTGTCTCATTTGTTGAGTGTTATCTGAGTTAACTCAAGAACATTTTCATAACTTCCAGATATTTTTCTATTGAAAAATTTGAGGCCATCTTACAGATAAATGATATATATTCAAGTGATATATTCATTTAAGATTTCTGGTTTTTAATCATTTGTTAATAATGGCTTTAGTGTTTTTATTTCGCTTGGCTATTGTTGGAGTCAAAATAACACAAAATAGCAGTTAGCATCAAGGGATCTGGATTGGACTTCACTGTCTTAAATGCAAGCTTTACAATTTACTACTTACGGGTTTGGGGCAAGTTCCTTTCCCCTCTCTGTGCCTCAGTTTCTTTCTGTGCAATAATAATAGCTACTTTGTAGAGCCACTGTAAGGATTCAATCAGTGAACGCATAGGAAGTGCTAATCATAGACTTTGGCCCCTCATAGACACTCAGTGAGAGCTAGCTATATTGTTATGCCATCTTCTTTAAACCTCCTGCAGACTTTCCAAAGTGGACTTCATTTAATGTCCAAAGTCTTAAATGTTGAATATATGTCATATTACCCATACAGAGGGAGACAAATGGGTCTTTTATAACAGCTCAGTGCCATAATATACCCAAGGATACTTTCAGCTGAACAGCACCTAAATATGACTTCATTTTCCATTTCTTGTTACTATACTAACAGTTTATAAATAGATGCACAGTAACCTCAGAGGGAGGCCTGGCATGTCCGGTTTAGGTAGTAGCCAGCTGGGCTGAGGGCTGCTGGCTCGGTGTCAAGAGCAAGCTTCTCCATGCTGATCGTTAGCGGCCAGGAAATGCCTTCCTTGTTAGTCACGATTGCCCGAGGATTTTCTAGTGATAGAGTGTTAATACTCTATGAAACGCTGTAATTGCACGGCTGGATTAGGAGATTTGTACTTTACTTCATTATTCTACTTTGAAGTCAACCAACCACTAAAGTGATCACTTGCTCAAAAAAAAAATGTAATATATTTCAAAGAATTTCCAATAGGGATATGGATTTAGCCCTGTAATTAAGGTAGAAACAAGTTTGTGAAAGTTGGAGATTCATTCTTTGAACAGATGCATTTATCGAGGGCCTACTAAGTGCCTATCATCGCTCTAATCAAAATAAGACGTGGCCTGTGCCTGCAAGGACATTTGGCATTTACAGTCTTGTTAGGGAGAAGAAATTAGGAGGCATAAAACAATGACAGAAATATCACGTGCAGTTTTTTGTATCGACAATTTTGTATTTGAAAAATTGCTTGGCAAACGAAGTCTTCTCAGCTTAGACCGGATATTTGAACACGGTCAAGGAATCAGCAATGATATTTGAGAACGTCGAACCTTGATTTCAGTGTTCCACTTGAGAGCTGGGATCGCAGGTGTCTCTTTCTGCCAAAAGCCATGTGGTAACCAGATCTCAAAACAATAAAACACTAAAAGAGAACCTGACAGCGATATGAATGTTTTCTGCTAAGAAAACTGAGTATCGACACAGAAACTACCGTACAATGACACCTGCAGGGACAGGGGACAGCTGAGGGTACCTGCTTCAGATACTCTTCGTGCAAAATGTTTTGCGAGGTGTCACCAGGAATAAAATGTGCCCAATAAATGTTAGATGAGTGAAGAAAGGGAGAAGGAGTTGGGGGAAAGGGTGTGTTAATATGGATCGACCACCCAGGCCTGCCCTTTATCAGGTTCTAGGCAGGAAGTTAACCACGTAAACTCTGCAGGAAGGAATTCTGTCTTGCAAGGCTATTCTGCTATCATCTTGATGCTTTATGCCTTATCTTCCAAAAGCAGGGAACAGCTCTAAAACAGGGCTGACCTTGGGCTTTTCAAACAAATGCTAAAAGTTAAGCGAACTTCTAAATTATCGTTGGTGACTAAAAAACTGAAATCCAATTACTTATTTCTAATGGGCGTTTTATTTTAGATAGTACCTTTTAGGAACATAATTGGAGCCCAGACATACATGATTCTTTATAACCACTAGTTGTGCTTTAACAATAAATTTATTAACACCCACATAATTTTTTTTTTTTGCTTAACATTCAAGATTGAAATCCTTAGCCAATAAAAAGATGCTTTCTCTTCTTTATGAAGGACATGTACAATGTCCTAATGGTAACTTGAAGGTTGTGACTGACTCACAGCATGAACTGATTGTGATGTCTTTTAGTAAATTTCTGAAAATTGAATGTAGCTGACTCAGTTGCCTGTGGTAATGTGGCACAGGGACAGCACAGAGAGCTATGATACTTGGAAAATAAATGTATTTTTCTTGTAGTTTTAACTTCATCTCTAGAGATTTCAGGAAGAAAAGGGAGATTCAGATTTCAATGCCTTCTGCTATAGACTGAATATTTTTATTTCTCCAAATTTGGTATGTTGAAATCCTAACCCCACTATGATGGAATTAGGAGGTGGGGCCTTTGGGAGGTGATTAGGTGATTAGGATAGAGACCTTATGAATGAAATTAGTGACCTTCTACAAGAGGCCCCAGAAGACTCTTCCCTCCTGCCACATTAGGACACAACAAGAAGACAGCCGTCAATGAACCAGGAAGCAGGTTCTCAACCACAACCCAACCATGCTAGCACTCTGATCTTGGACTTACAGCCTGTAGAACCATGAGAAAGAAATTGCTTTTGTTTGTGAGTCACTTGGTCTGTGGTAAACTGTTAACAGTAGCTCGAATGGACTAATAACTTCTATGCAAAGTACTTTTTTTCTAGTAACAGAGTACCAACAATGACAGTAAGAGAGTGAAGGAGAAGTTTGCTGTGACAGGCCCTGGAGGGGACCCTACCCTTGAGTGTTGAAGGGACCAGTGACTTGCTTGTAATCAAGAGAATCAGAAGGTGGTGATGGGTTATGATTCCTGTGGTTTATGTTCTAGAAGGTTCTGTCTTAGCCAACTGGAGTAAGAGAGTCTTGTTAGGTTGATGAAGTAAGCAGCCATGTTGAGGAATCTCATGTGGTGGCTTCTAAAGCCTGACAGGGGCCTACCGCTGACAGTCTGCTGAAAGCCTGTCCCTCTATCATGTGGCAGGCAGCAAGGAGATAGATTCTGCCAACAAACTGAATGAGTTTGCAAGTGGATTCTTTTCCAGTAGAGTCTCCAGGTAAAATTGAAGCCCAGCTGGCCCCTTGATTGCAGCCTGTGAGACTCTGAGCAAGGGACCTAGTTAAGTCCTGCCCGGACCATTGATCCATGGACACTGTGAGATAATAAATGTGTGGGTGTTATAAGCTGTTAAATTTGTTGTAATTTGTTACACAGCAATAGAAAACAAATGCAGATTGGACTTCTGGGAGTGGAGTGTTGCTATTAAAAAATAACCTAAACTGTAAGAAGGCTTTGGAACTGGGCAGGGAGCAGAGGCTGGGAGAATTCTGAGGAGCATGACGGAGAACCCTAATTCACCTTGAATGGATTGTTTACAGAAGCCTGGACTTCAAGAATGCTGATGATGTGGGCTCAGAAGGAAGAAAGGAACGTGTTCTCAGAAATCTGAGGAATGGAGATCCTTGTCATATAGTAGGAAACTTAGTGAAATCGTCTCCTGCTGTTGCAGGGAAGGCAGAATTTGTGAATAACTAAAACTAGATAGACGGCTAAGGAGATTTACAAGCAAAGGGATGAGGTCTGTTTTCCCTCTTGTAGTAAAATGTAAGGGGAAATAAATTATAAATAAATAAATTTAGGGCATAACTGTTTTTAAAAAAGGAACCAAGATCTGATGATTTGAAAATTCCTACAACCAGTGGTGTTATTCACACCCACAGCTGATTTGGAGGATGAGATTTGGAGCTCTAAGTTGGTGCATCACAGGAAGAGACTCTTGGATCTTGGGGGCAGTGAATATATTTTTGCCTATGGGAGGGACATAAGTAATTTCTGCCATAGAGCCTACAGTGGATGATCCCTCCAGTGGTCCCCATGTTCACATCCTGTATAACCCCTTACCCTAGAGTGTAGGCAGGGACTGTGACTTTCTTCTAACTAACAGAATATGGCGAAGTTGATGAGATGTCATTCCTGTGATTATATTACGTTATATAAGACTCTGTTTTAGCAGAATAGAATAAAAGACTCTCCTTGCTGGCATGATAAAAGCAGCAGCCATATTGAGGAATAAAAGCCTGCCTGAAAGGAACTGAGGGTGGTCTCCAGCTGACAGCCAGCTCAAAGCTAGGATCTTCAGTCGTACAATCTCTAGGAAATGAATTCTGGCAACAACCTGAATGATCTTGGAAGTGGACTTTTCTCCCATCCAGCTTCTAGATGAGAATACAGCATAACAAAACTGTCATAAATGGAGCCACTTAAACAGCATAGGCTTATGATCTTAGTTTCTGTAGAGAGAGAGTTCTGACACACCATGGTAGGATTCTCTACTGAAGGTCTCTCAGGGTGGAAACCTAGATCTCAGTGGGACTGGTCTCTTATCTGGCAGGTCTAGGGAAGAATTTACTTCCAGTCTTGTTCAAATGCTGGCCAAGTGCAGTTCCTAATAGCCTACCACTGAGGTCCACGTGTCCTTGGTGGTCGTTAGCCAGGGCCCACCCGAGCTCCTAAAGACTGCCCACATTTCTTGTCATGTGGCCTCCTCTATTTTGGAACCCTTTGCATGCTTTGAATCCCTGACTTCCTCTTTGTGATCAGTGGGAGAAAGCTCTCTGCTTTTAAGGGTCCATGTGATTATATCACATATACCTAAATATCTCCATGTTGTTTTTTTTTAAATTTTTATTTATTTGTTTGAGAGAGTGAGAGGGACAGAGAGAGAGAGCAAGAGCAGGGGAAGAGGCAGAGGGAGAGGGAGAAGCAGATTCCCCACTGAGCAGGGAGCCCAATTTCAGGCCTGATCCCAAGACCCTGGGGTCATGACCTGAGACAAAGGCAGTTGTTTAACTGACTGAGCCACTGTGATTGTATCAGACTCACCTAAATATCTCCATGTTTAAAGCCACTGTTCCATTATAGTATAGCATGATCATGGGAGAGCTATTGCATCATATTCTCAGATTCCTGGAATTAAGATGGTACATCTTTAGGAGACCATTTTAGAAATTCTGCCTATCACTGCATCTTCAGAAAACAGGGAAAATTGTTACCTTTACAGAAAAAAGAGTTGGGGTGTCTTTGGCCATGTTTGTGTTTCACAGGGGGAATTAATATAAGCAACACATGTCATATATCATTTTAATTTTAGTATTTCTATTAAGAAAACAGTATAATTCAGAAAGCCTTTCTTTTCTGAGTTCAAAATAGTTACAGTTTGCATCATGTATTTGTATCAGCAATATTTCTAGTTTATTAGGTCCATCAACAATAGAAGAATTGTTCTTACCATCATTTTCTTTTCTCTTACCTCCCGTTCAGATGAAAAGACAACACCTTCTACGGGGGATTCAGTTAGATGAGTTATATAAAATAATTGCTTTCTCTTTCTCAGTTTTAAGACAAAGTGTTCCAAATAGCAAAGAGTATTTTTTTCAGTCCAGTCCCCAAAGAAATGCACTTTCCAGGCCCTCCCCTCCAAATAGTCCTCTTTTTCCAGTGGCTTAAGCTCCCCTGAGCCTGTCTGCTTCATCACTGCTCCTCATGATCAGGGTCCCCCACAGGACTTTGTGCTCTGAGGGAGAGATGCCCATTCCTTGGCACAAAGGTGCCATCCTCTGGCTAAACTCTACCTGTACTCCAGAGCCTGAACCCGCCTACAGTGGAAACATTTTTTTTTTTTTTTTTGAGTCATCAACCCAGAGGTGTAACTCTGGTAGTAAAAGTGGTAAAAACTAATATTTAAGCATACTTACTTAATGTCAGGCACTAGAGTATGTGCACTACTTAACAAACATAACCATGAGTTAGGTGCTGTCTTTATCCACATTCTACAGTTGATGGAAAGGAGGCTTAAGCAGGTTAAGTAATTTTACCACAGTCACACATCTTGTTCTTGGCAGAGGAAGGACTTGAACTTCCTGCATTTGATTCCAAAAACACATGCTCTTAAATACTCTGCTCTACTGCCTCTCTGTTCATTTGCCCATTATGGACATTCTTAAAATTAAAAAAAAAAAATTATGGTTTGGATAGACCTTACATTCAGTGGATGAGGAAACCAAGGCCCAGAAATTTAACATAACTTGGTCACATTTGCATAGCTATTTAGGAGAAAAGCCACAAAGGAAACCCAGATTTCTTTATACTAACCTGAGCAGGGGTGGTAAAAGGGGAAGGAGGGAGAAAGAAAGAAAAGGACACTTATGAGTACTAGGAAATCAAGAATCGAGACTGCTTAAGTAATTCTGTGCACCTCACTGCAGTAACGTTTGTAAAACAATAAAATGCACGCAAATAAAAATCAGAAGTGTGGAAGTATACATAACTTTTCACTTACTTTGTGCAACAGTTATTGATGGAATCACTTCCTGAACTCTTTTGCTTTTTACTTGATACTAAAGACAAGTTACTAATCAAGAATCTTTGGCTACACAGCTGTCTTCCAAATAACAACACCGGACTGGGATAATAGAAGAAGGTGAAAGAAGGTATATATTTAAATTCTAGGCTCCCAAAATTAATCTGCAAAATCTTTTACCTGCAGCTCAGAATTGTCAGAAAATCTTCTTGTGCACCTGTCAGGACTCTGAACAAGGCAAGGGACTAGATGATCATGGCATGGAAAAAGCATTTAAACAAATTACTACATAGTAGAAAAGGATAGAATGCCTTCTTTACAAGTTTTATATTGAAATCGTCTATTAAGGCCTAACTTCACTTAGCTCTGAGGTCTGCTGGGTTACTCACCATGTAAGGTCAGAAGAAAATGCAGTTAGTAATTTTCCAGACTCATGTATCTGTATCTATCTATATCTATATATTTTAAAGATTTATCAATTTATTTTAGAGAGAGAGAGAGGGAGAGTTGGTAAGCAAGTGGTGGGGAGGGGCAGAGGGAGAGAGAGAGGAAGAGAATCTCTAAGTGTGCAGCCGGACCTGGGGTGAGATCTCATAACCCTGAGATCATGACCTGAGCTGAAACCAAGAGTCAGACACTTAACTGGCACCCCACATATATGTATTTTTTAATCTAAAAAAAGTAAAGTGAAGGGGCACCTGGGCGGCTCAGTGGGTTAAGCCTCTGCCATCAGTTCGGGTCATGATCCCAGGGTCCTGGGATCGAGCCCCGCATCGGGCTCTCTGCCCTGCAGGGAGCCTGCCTCCACCTCTCTCTCTCTCTCTGCCTGCCTCTCTGCCTACTTGTGATCTCTGTCAAATAAATAAATAAAAATAAAATCTTAAAAAAAAAAAAAAAGTAAAGTGAAAAAAGAATCCCTGGCGTATTTAAAATACTTTGACCATTCTGGAATTTTAAGAAAGCCTTAAATATTTTGAGATTGGTCCAGGTAAGTCAGACAATTCACAATTTATAACTTGTGTTTTGAGTAGGGCTAGACATAGAGGCCCCTCAGGTATATATAATATAAATTATACTCAGAGATTAAGGAAATGGCCCTCCACCTTTCGGCCAATAAGTGACAGAACCAGGACTGCAAGACAAGAACATCTAATAATAAAGATAAAGTCAAAGTAATTTTCAGCATACCACACTGCATTCTTCCTTGTGGGAATGCTTCCTTCTAGGCATTTTATTCACTGCCATCTCCATTAATTTATCTCTCTTCTGTTGCAAACCAGTAGGTTTCAACAATTTTGTATTTATGGTAAAGAGGAAGTACAGAGGGAAGGCTAGTGTGAGTTAGGAAAAATGGTGAGTTCAGTTATTATGTGAATTTGAGGTTTTTATGGGACACTATTCAGAGAGAAATTTGAAAACACAACTCTCAATTTCTTGGTGCTGTTTTTTAACGTCTTATGTAATCTGGTCTTTCTCTGATCTCATTTTATATTACTTACTCCAGGTACTGGTGAAGGTACTGTTAGCTGCTGTAACAAGCAAACCTTAGTGCGTCAGTGACTTAACATAATAAAAGCTAATTTCCTGCTCACTTAGTCTAGGGTAAGATGATAGGGTGAGTGGGTGGGGGAGGACTGTGTAGTGCCCATTCAGGCACCCAGCCAGACAAACTTTTTTCCCATATTTAACAAGAAGCTTCTGGGGCACCTGGGTGGCTCAGTGGGTTAAGCCTCTGCCTTCGGCTCAGGTCATGATCTCAGGGTCCTGGGATCGAGCCCCACATCGGGCTCTCTGCTTGGTGGGGAACCTGCTTCCCCCTCTCTCTCTGCCTGCCTCTCTGCCTACTGTGATCTCTCTCTGTGTCTGTCAAATAAATAAATAAAATCTTAAAAACAAAACCTAAACCAAAAAAACAGCAAGAAGCTTCTGAGGTTGCCTTGGGGACAAATACACAGATGACAGATGGAAACTAGTCACGTGGCCCTGTCCAGATGCAAGAAGGACCGGAGGTGACTGGCTGGACAGTGGCTTTCTAGCTAAGACCCTGCGCTAGAGAAGGGAAAATACTAATCCTGAGTGGTCTCTACCATCCTCCCTCCCTCACCCCCAGCCATAGCGCAGGAAAAATTTGTTCCTTGAATACGCTGGGAACTTCGCTATTTTAGGGCTTACATGCTTGCTGTTCTCTGCCTGGCCTGATCCCTTTTTCTCCCCGTGTGGCTGGCTCCTGTTTTTTTTTTCTCCTGGTGTTAGCTCAAGTGTTATATTCTCAGTGTTATATTTCTGGACCACTCAGTACAAAATGTCCCGACCCCCAGTGACTCTATCATATCATCCACCTTAATTACATCATCGAAAATGATCTTAAAGTATTCACATGTTGTTTACTGCCTGCCTCCCATTACTACAATACACATTTCGGAACAGAAAGGACCAGATCTCACTTATTAATCATTGTATCCTCACTGCTTAAAGTAAAAGGCACTCAGTAAATAATTATTGAATACTGAATCAACATGCATCTCTCTAGTTCAAACACATTCAGTCCCTGCCCCCCCCCATTACCAATAAAACAAAATCTGTACTCCTTAGGCTGTCATACGTCATGCACTCTATCTGCTCTCTGCTTCGCAACATAATTTCCTGCTGTCTTTTCCCTTGCACTGAACCTTCTGTGTTCCCCACACTTAGGGTTATTTGCTATTGCCTTAAACTGCATTATTTAAAGCTTGCCTTTGCATATGTGATATCTTCCACCCACAATGCATTCCACCGTCTAGTCTAAATCTACCCCCGTACATTTCCTAATTCTTCTTCAAGGCCTTTCTGAAACCTCTTCCAGGAGACTTTACTTAACTGCCCATAATGACTTAATTGTATCTTTCCTCTGTGTAGTCTTAGCTTTAGTCCACAATAATACCAACTAACCTTTCTAGAACTCACTCAATGTATGCCAGAATTGTACTTAGTATTTTACATAAATTCACTTGTTTGTCCCTCCATTCACTTGAATAGCCCTTTGGAATAGGTACTCATCTCCTATTTTACTTTTTTCTAATTTTTTTTTAAAGATTTTATTTATTTATTTGAGAGAGAGACAGTGAGAGAGAGCATGAGCGAGGAGAAGGTCAGAGAGAGAAGCAGACTTCCCGTGGAGCTGGGAGCCCGATGTGGAACTCGATCCCGGGACTCCAGGATCATGACCTGAGCCGAAGGCAGTCATCCAACCAACTGAACCACCCAGGCGTCCCTACTTTTTTCTAATTTTAAAAAAGATTTTATTTGTTTATTTGAGAGAGAGGGAGTGAGAGAGAGAGAAAGAAAGAGAGAAAGCAGAAGTGGGGAGGGGTAAAGGGAGAGGGAGAAGCAGGCTACCCACTGAGCAGGGAGCCTGACAGGGCTTGATCCCAGGACTCTGGGATCATTACCTGAGCTGAAGGCAGATGCTTAACCCACTGAGCCACCCAGATGCTCCATCACCTCCTATTTTATAAGTGAGGGAACCAAAATATACAGAAGAAAAATAACCTGCCAAAGATCACACAGTCAGTAGCAAAGGGCTGAGGTTCAAGCCCAGTCAGTGTGGTCCCAGAATTCATGCTTGCAACCACTGCACTGTCCTGCCACTCCTCTTTCTATGAGCATACTTCTACTAGTTTACATCTGTGATAGTACTTGACCTTTGGTTTGTAACTGTATGTATCAAAATATAGTTACAAACAAATGTGTTAAGTGCAACTGTCCTCTTGAAAAGGCTGGGCTGGTGATTCATGGCAGTGATGAACTCATTTCCCATCCCAAAGGTCCAGCACAGTGCTGACACATTACAGCTTAGCAAATATTGAGAATACAACTTGATGATGCATTTTGGTATGTCCTATGTTCCAGGCACCATGCTAATCATTTCATGCCATACTGTCCTCACATTTCAGATGTGAAACGATTTGACTCAGGTCATACAAGTGCTAAATTGGCAGATGGAGTCTAATCTCAGGTTGTGAAGTCCTGCCTCCACAGCCAGGTGAGTGGCCTCCTTAATGCAGAGAGCCAGCTGGGGACAAGACAGTGGGATTACCACTGGTGGGCTTTGTGCTTACGCCCAGGACTCTCGGCGCAGGTGCAGGTCAGAGTGGGAGCCCAGATACACACTGAACTGAAAAAACACACCATAGCTTTTAGTCTAGTAGCTAGACTGTGGCCCCCAGGAGTTATTTTAAGGGACAAACTCAGATATGGGTGGAAATCCCTCCTGTACTAAATATACTTTACAGTCCATAGAATTTCTTCTCCCTGAAACCATCTTTAACTGTATAATCATTTATTTATATTGTTTTATGTGAATCTGAATAAAACCTGCAAGGCAATCTAGATTCCATGGAGTAAAAAGAAAAAAAAAATAAAAACAAAAACAGAATTAGTGGGATTAAAAGGAGAGGACAAAAAGTATGAAACTTGTAAACACGAAAAGTATAACCAGTAGTTGTTTTTTTTTTTTTTTCTGGAAAGTGTTCCAGAATACTTTTTTTGAAAGAGGATTCCTTCAGTATTATCTAGATAATCTGTATAATATAAATATGTTTACATAACTATGTATTTAATGTAATCCATTGCATTTCCAATCAGTTTTTAATGGGACCAGGCATTTTGAAAAATCGTGGCTAAAATGTATTGGCTCCTGTAATCTCAAATACATTGGCCATGGTAAACTTGTACCAATATAATTTTAATTTTTTTATTACTGAATTTTTAAGAATTTTTGTCACAGTGATTTCTATAAATAATGCTATTGAGAGTTCTAGGACAAGTTTTCTCTATTTATTGAAATTACAGTATTATCAAATCTCAGCATGAGAAACTGAGACAAATCTGGTCTCTGAAGGAAAAAAGTGTAAAAATTTAAAGCAAGATTAGCTGAAATCACTCGGTGGGGCTGGAGCCACTCCAGGCAAATGAACTCCAGAAAAGCAACTCTAGGCAAATGAAATCTGAATGTACAGGTCTAGAATTTTGGAGACAAATGCATTTGTACTGCTATATTGGTTTCCTAGGGCTGTTGTAACAACATATGACAATAATGGCTTAAGTCACAGAAATTTATTGGCTCACAATTCTAAAGGCTGGAAGTGCCTGTCAAGGTGTTAGCAAGGTTCGTTCCTTCTGAAGACCGTGAGCGACAATCTGTTCCATGTCTCTCTTCTAGTTTCTGATAGTTTGCTGGAAATCTTTGGCATCCCTTGTCTTGCAAATTCATTATTCCAATCTCTTCCTTCATATGCACCTGGTGTTCTCTCTGTGTTTATGTCTGACTCTGGTCCCCAGATTCTACGTTTTATAAGGATACCAGTCATATTGGTTTAGGGCCTACCCTTGGTCATTGGCAAATACTCTTCTTCCAAATAAGGACACATTTACAGACGGGGTGCTAGGACACCAGCATCTTTTTGGGAGACACAACTGAACCCATAACAAGTGCACAGAAGGATGGAACTCCTAAACTCTAAGACATAAATTGGATTGAGAGAAGCAGTGTGTGCTCTCCCTCAGGTACAGGTTGATGAGGGCTGTAGCCTTAGACTGTACAATGACATACAGAGGTAAGATAGGACAGCCTTCCAAGAGATGATATGGCATAATTTCTTTAATGAGAAAAGTACTCTATGATAATGACACTCCCCCGCTGAGGTGACAGACTCCCAAGCAACACCTGTGATTTCTCCTCAGTCCATAAGAATTAGGTTAATACTTACACAACTGTCCAAATAAATAATGTGTGTGTGAAACACAGTCTCTGTAGTGTCCTTTACATTGTCCATGGCCACATGACTAAGCACACAGTCAAATCGTATTTCTTTTTCTTTTCTTTTTTTTTAAAGATTTTATTTATTTATTTATTTATTTATTTATTTATTTATTTGACAGACAGAAATCACAAGTAGGCAGAGGGGCAGGCAGAGATAGAAGGGGAAGCAGGCTCCCCGCTGAGCAGAGAGCCCGATGCGGGGCTCGATCCCAGGACCCTGAGATCATGACCTGAGCCGAAGGCAGAGGCTTTAACCCACTGAGCCACCCAGACACCCCAAATCTTGAGTATTTCATCTTGACTCTCCTGTATTAAGGCTCAGAAGGAGACTGAACCCGCACTACCTGGTTTCCATAGGAAAGAGAAGTACTGTTTGTGAATTTGGTGACCAGGGAAAACTTATTGACCACTGGTCTCGTCAGCAAAATAGTAAATATCCAACATGATGCAAATGGGAGGGGCACTCACAAGTAAGAGTGGGGTGATTATGCAGGGTCAGAATGCTCTGGAGCTGCCTCCATCCAGAGTCCTCCTCCTAGGAGATGTGGAGTATATTGTCTTGAGGACCACAGCCCACCTTGGGTAGTAGAACTGCCATATCTGTGATGAGAGTAAGTCTCAAGAAAACCTCTGAGCCCACAGGAGGTAAGGAGGAGATAGAGACCAAGGGCAGCTACTGAAAATTATTGAGCACTGACATGGCTCTGTCCTGATTTGGTTCTGTCATAGTATTGAATGTATTGATTCAGTAAATAGTAATGAAGCACCAGGTACTGTTTTATGAGCTGTTCACCCATAAGTTTGTTTTCATAGAGTTCATAATCTGGTAAAAAGTTAATAAATAAAAGTAAAATTGTAGTATGCCAAATATAGGTCAATTCTAATGAGAAGTTAAAGGTGTGGAAGTAGTGCCAGGAAGGGTTACTGTTTTATTTAAGGTTTATAGGACAACTCCCCTAAAGGTCAATCTAAGGAGAGGCTTGGAAGACCTGAGGGACTGTGTCATGAAGCTTAGGAAAGAACATTCTAGGCCAAGAGACCCAGAAGAACCAAGACCCTGAGGCAGGAACAACTTGGTGTGGTTGAATGTGAGAATGGCAAAGACTGGGATAGAGAGGTGAGTGATGAAGGGCATTCTGTAGGAACTTCAGGGAGAGGTGAGTGGGGTTTGGATTGTATGGGGTTTGGATTTTATAGTAAGATGGGAAGGTCTGAAGTGAAAGAATGACATGCTCTGACTTATGGTATAAATAGGATCTCTCTGACTGTAATATTGAAAATAGATGGGAGTGGGTTAAGGGGAGAAGAAGGGAAACTAATCATGAGGCAACTACAATAATCCTGGCAAAACAGGTTGAACCAATGTAATAGCTTTGATAGTGGTGATAAAAGGCTTAACTTCCCATAAATTTGGAGAATGGAGATATCGGAATTTTCTGGTGTACCAAATGTAGGTTTTCAGAGAAAATGAGGAGTCAGTGATGACTCCACACAGTTTTTCTCATGAAAAATTGGTAGGATAGGGAGTCTTTGAGAGGACTAGTTTTGGTGGTAACCAGAAGTTTGTTTTGAACATGTTAAGTGTGATATTCCTATTTAGATGGTCAGTAGGAGATGTCAGGTAGGCAGTGGGAAATGGAAGTCCAGAGTTAAGGGGAGAAACTTGGTCATGAGATGTAAATGTGGCCATTATCACCACATAAGTGGTACTGAAATCCATGGAACTTGATGAGATCACCTGGGGAGTGAGTATAGCTAAGAAGATACCAGAGGACCGAAAACCAGGGCTCTCCCAAGGATTAAAAGTCAGGAGGATGAGAAAGAAGTAGCAAAGAAGGTTGAGGAGGAGTGCCAGTGAACTAGGAAAAGAGCTCGGCAAGTAGTGTCCTGAAAGCAAGGTGTAGAAAGGATTTTTACAAAGTAAAGAGAGATCAACTGTCAAATACTCACCAGTCAAAGTAGATGAGGACTGAGGATTGCCCATTAGATTTACACAGTGTCGGGCATTATTGGGTATAGATGGAAACTGGTTTAGATTTAGATCAAAGAAAATGAAGATGAGAGAAATTGGAGACAGGAAATACAGGATTTTTGCTATAGGGAGAAGTTGAAAAAATGGGGCATTTGGAGAAAAGAGATGTGGAACCAGGGGAGGCTTTTTTCTTTTCTTTTCTTTTCTTTCCTTTCCTTTCCTTTCCTTTCCTTTCCTTTCCTTTCCTTTCCTTTTTTCTTTTTTTAAAGTGGGAGAAATAATGGCATGTTTGAATGTCCATGGGTACAACAGAAGAGGGAGAAAAGCTGCAAGAGAGAGAAAGAAGAACTGGAGAATATCACGTGGAGCTCTTCGATAATTTTGGAATGAGGAATGTAGGACTGAATCCTGAGATTAAAATTTGGAGTGAAGTATATGGATTAGAGCAGAAAAAAATGTGCAGTAATTTTCAAAAGACATAATGACTCCCAGATGTGCCATACTAGATTATAAATCAATAATAATAATGTAAAATATTATAATATATAAATATAATAAATAAATAAAATATTATAATAATAAGTTATTATATCTAAGAAATGCATTGATCTGAAATTAGTTTGGCCAAACATTGGATATGTAGAACAAAGAGAACCACAAAAACTAAGCTTTCAAGACCCAAACACACACTATCCAGGAGAGAAATAAAGCCAAAGTCTGAACTTTCATATCCCTGGTAACATGTACTGGGGAAATGGGACTTTAAGTTATTTTCATTGAAAATCATGAAATATCTGAACCGTGTAACTAATTCGCATCGCCCTAATTTCATGGATACCAAGCAACTTTCAAATTGTAACTTAGGTAATTACTGTGCCAGTTCTACCTTCTCTGCAGCAGGTCCTGATGTATAGGATGGCCACTGCCTACAGAGTGTACAGAAATGTACTCTCAGCAAACTCTAACCTTCCCTATGTTTCACTGGATATTACAACAACATGTTGATTTGGGACCCCAATATTCTGTAAAGTCATCATGGTCATTACTGCTGCCTTTGGTACTGTTCCCAAATATACCTTACACTCCTCCTTCCAGGCAGAAGGTAGGATTACACTTCCCCATCCCTATTGTGGGGACTTGTTCTGGAAAATACAATGGGAATAGATATGACTTATGTCACTTCTGGGAAGAAACCTTGAGTCAGGACACTATTTGTCATCTTCCCTTTGTCCTGTTTCCTAAAATCATTAAATTCATAAAAGCTGATACAGCACCTAAATTAGTGTTTGGTACATAGTTAGACTTAAAAATGGTAAGCTGCTATTGTTATTATTATCTTTATTTCCTTTTGTCTCCTTGTTCTTCATAAGCTTGGAAAAGTGAATTAAAGTTTTTTTACAAAAATATTTCTCTATTTTAATTTGTTTTTGCTATGACTCTAATATCGATGCTACATTATTTAATGTTTAGATAGTCATATTCCTTATCGTGTTAGAAATGTATATATACATATATCCATTTACGTCCATACACATGTGCGTCTATATATGTGTATATATAGACACATATATGTCTCCATAACTGTTAGTCTTCATTGTAAAGTGCCCTTTTGTTTGATTACATTTTTCCTTGCCTATTGTGAAATTCATGACTCCTGTTTTCCTTTTGTGTGCATTTGCCTGCTATGTCTTTACCTGCCCTTTTATTTTCCAGCTTTCTAATCACTTCATCTAAGTATAGTACATGTACATAGCACATAGCTTGGGTTCTGCTTTAGAAGCTAATGCGAGAATTGTTTCCTGTGAAAGGTATAGTTGATTCAACTTTACATTGATATTACACTACTTTAGTTACGTGCTGCCAAAGCGAGCATGCTATTCCAGTACTTTAGTCTTTTATCATTTAGATTATATATGTAATGTTTCTGTCATGTTTCCTTTACTTTAACTTATTTGCCCATATATAGTTTTTGTTGTTGATCTGAAATAATTCTAATTTTATCCTACTGGTTAGATCTACTGCTGTCTAGCATCAACCATTGCTGTGGAAAAAATAGGGGGCCCATCTGATTATTTTCCCCAAATAGGTGACTTAATCTTTTCGTGTGGATATTGTAGGAATTCTTTAAATTTGAGGGTCAGTGATGTCATCAGGATATGCCTCAATATTGATCATTCCGTATCTCTGACATGCAGTTCCTTTCGTTTCTGGAAAATGTCTTTGAATTTTGTGTATTTTTCATTTACCATAATTTTGGTTTTCTTCTTCAAGAACACCGTGTGTGTGTATAATTTATTAGTAGTGTATATTTATATTTTCTCTTGAATCACTTTTCAGTCATAGTTCTTTACTTTGTATCTTGTTTGTTTTTATCACTGTTGTCATATATGCCTTACTGTGTTTTTAGCTAGGTTTATACCTCATTGTGTTGCTTTCAGTGTGGTGCTCAATCCTGCAATAGATTGATTTTTTTTTCGAGCCCCACCAGATCCTTCTGCCACAACTACTTTGAGCTCTTGTGTCTCTTTTCTGTTTTCCAATAATGACAATTCCTTCAATAAACTGCTTTTCTTTTTCTTTTTTAATAAACTGTTTTTCTATTTATTTATTTTATTTGTTATCATTTCTGTTTTATATCATGGTATCTTCCTTCCTTTACTTTTCAGTTACTGTCCATTGATCTTTGCAGATTATTAGTTATTTCAAAAATGGTTCTCCTTGCAACAGTGAGTTCTTTTAGGCTTTCTTGTCTCAGCCAGGAGAGATTGGAGCTACTCACACTGCAGATTCTCCCACCTTTATCCTTCTCACTTCCTGACTGCTTCTACAAATAGGACATCTATGTATTATTCCTAATTCTCCCATACCTACCAGCTTCCTTGTCATTCCAACTGGATCCAGGAAAATTGCCACCATCAGCCACTGCACAAGTTCTCTTACCTTTAAAAAAGAAAGTGTTGTTGGGACGCCTGGGTGGCTCAGTTGGTTAAGCAGCTGCCTTCGGCTCAGGTCATGATCCCGGCGTCCTGGGATCGAGTCCCACATCGGGCTCCTTGCTCATCAGGGAGCCTGCTTCTCCCTCTGCCTCTGCCTGCCATTCTGTCTGCCTGTGCTTGCTCTCTCTCCCTCTCTCTCTCTCTGACAAATAAATAAATAAAATCTTTAAAAAAAAAAAAAAAAAAAGAAAGTGTTGGCCTTCAGTATATGCTACTTAATTGAGAGATTGCTGTCTTACCAGCTGTGTCAGAGATATGCAACACCTGCATTCCCAAGAATCTTCTTGTACTTCTGTTCGCCTGCTATTAAGTTTGGCAGCCTTTTTTGTTCATATATATATATGTGGACAAAATGTGTTTTTATATATTTTACATACTGTGATTTGAGATTTGGGTAACTCCTAATTTCATCAAAGATGGAGGGCTTGGGGCGCCTGGGTGGCTCAGTGGGTTAAGCCGCTGCCTTCGGCTCAGGTCATGATCTCAGGGTCCTGGGATCAAGTCCCGCATCAGGCTCTCTGCTCAGCAGGGAGCCTGCTTCCCTTCCTCTCTCTCTGTCTGCCTCTCTGCCTACTTGTGACCTCTGTCTGTCAAATAAATAAATAAAATCTTAAAAAAAAATGTTAAAAAAAAAAAGATGGAGGGCTTAACAATTTTTTTAAAATATAAAAGGATTTTTAAAAATTTTAATTTTTTTTCCAAATTGATTTTGGCTATTTTATAAAAGAAGACTAGGAAAGCTCAATCTTTGATCTACTGTCTTTAAACCAGATGTTTTCTGATAAATTCTTGAAGCTTCCTATCATTATTTACTTCTTTTTTTTTTTTGTTAAAGATTTTATTTATTTATTTGACAGGGAGAGAGAGGTCACAAGTAGGCAGAGAGGCAGGCAGAGAGAGAGGGGGTAGCAAGCTCCCCCCTGAGCAGAGAGCCCGATACGGGGCTCAATCCCAGGACCCTGAGATCATGACCTGAGCCGAAGGCAGAGGCTTAACCCACTGAGCCACCCAGGTGCCCCTATCATTATTTACTTCTGTGCCCATTCTGTAGTCTATAGTAGAAAAGCATTATCCATATCTTTAATTCTACCTGGGGGGCAGTGGAGTGAGGGGTGAGACATGGGGGGATGTAATTCACATCCTTAGGAGAATATCTCTGTTTCTTTTTATTTCTGTCTATAAGCAAATAATTTTCACTGTATTCCCATATTTAGTTTTAAGGATATTTATGTATATAAATAAAATTATTTCTCCATTATTAAGCCTGTTTTTATTTTTATTTACTTTTCAAAAGGTTTTATTTATTTATTTTAGAGAGAGATAGAGAGCACATGAGTGTGGGGAGGGCAGAGAAAGAGAGAGAGAGAGAGAGACTCTCAAGCAGACTCATCTTGAGCACTGAGCTTAATATGGCGCTTGATCCCATGACCCTGAGATCATGACCTGAGCCAAAATCAAGAGTTGGATGCCTAGCTGACTGAGCTACCCAGGTGCCCTTAAATCTGTTTTTATTTTTAAACAGTGCGTATTTCCTTATTGATGAATTCCAGTCCTGAATCTATTTTAATCAAATCTAAATTGCACCTCTCTGGTGCATCTAATGAGATTCATTTCCTTTCCTTTGTTGTTAACTTTCTTGTCTAACCTGAGTATATTCGTCTATAGACCTGTGATAACATTTGTTTCCCAAATTTCAACCTTTCTTTCTTTTTCTTTTTTTATGTTATGCTAGTCACCATATAATACATCACTGGTTATTGATGCAGTGTTCCAGGAGTCACTGTTTGCATATAACACCCAGTGCCCCAAGCAATGTGTGCCCTCCACCTCTCTCTTTCTCTAAAATAAATAAATAAATATTTTTAAAAAATAGAGAGAGCATGGGTGGGAGGGGCAGACAGGGACAGAGAGAGACAATCTGAAGCAGACTCCATGCTGAGCCCTCCACCTCTCTCTTTCTCTAAAATAAATAGATAAATATTTTTTCAAAATATTTATCTATTTATTTTAGAGAAAGAGAGAGCATGGGTGGGAGGGGCAGAGAGGGACAGAGAGAAAATCTGAAGCAGACTCCATGCTGAGCACAGACCCCAATGCAGGGCTCAGTCCCACAACGCTGATATCATGTACCTGAGTTGAAACTGAGAGTCGGATGCTTAACCGACTGAGCCACCCAGGAGCCCCCCACAGTTCCCTCCTTTTAATTCTCGGCAGAATTTCTGAATCTCTCCTTTACCAAATGACAATTTCTATAGCTATTCCTATTGTCCCTATTTGCATTTTTTCCAGGTTATCACAAAGTTCCACACCTAAATTCATTTTAAATACCTTTTTTTTTAAATTTATTTATTTGAGAGAGAGAGAGAGATCACAAGTAGGCAGGGAGGCAGGCAGAGAGAGAGGGGGAAGCAGGCTCCTCGCTGAGCAGAGAGCCCGATGCAGGGCTCGATCCCAGGACCCTGAGATCATGACCCGGGCCTAAGGCAGAGGCTTAAGCCACTGAGCCACCCAGGTGCCCCCATTTTAAATACCTTTTGATGAAGCCAGTGCATGAAAGAATTTGCCAAATACATTTTTCGCAGACTTCCTGAGATGCACTAATCCATCTTTTGCCAGTGGTTTATGCTTACAGCATTTTTATGGTATGTGTAAAAAATTACTCTGTCACACTCTATATGGAGGAAGACTTTCACTTTAATTCCCTACCAAAATTGTAAATGTTTTCAGAGACATATTTAGATTTGTTTACTACTTATCCCCCAGGTGGGAGAGCAGAAGTGGATAGTAATTCGTTAGATGCAAGTTGACAGGCCAGCCACCACACTTTAGACGCCCTTTTCAGAAATAATGTCCGTTTAGATGTGATTGCTTTCATATTTGACACTACATTGTCATGACCTTTCTTCATTTCAGGAAATAGCAAGATTCTTCCCACTTACTCGTAGGGTTTGTGAATCTTGGTATAATATTTATAAATGGTTGGAATTCAACCAAAATATTCTAACACTCCACTGTGTTTAGTAAAGCTATGAAAAAAGTAGAGTTGAAGGTAGGTAGCCAGGTGATAACTGTGCGTCACATGTTATCTTTGCTCAAAATCTAAGATTTAAGATTTTATTTATTTATTTGACAGAGAGAGAGAGAGCAGAGGGACAGGGGAGAAAGAGAGAAAGAGGTTCCCTGCTGAGCAAGGAGCCTGATGCAGGACTTGGGACTCGATCCCAGGACCCTGGATCATGACCTGAGCCGAAGGCAGCCGTTTAACCAGGAGCCACTCAGGAGCCCCTTAATGGATTATTTTGTTAAAAGCAAAACATAAAAAGTCATAGAAAATAGCATGCCTTATCAAAGCTTAATTTGTTGACAATTTTTAAAAAATACTTTATAAAAGTCTAAATTTTGTATAATTTTTATATCACTTAATAAGGAACCATTATTTTCTTATTAAATATTGACTACAGTGGAAAATCTAAGTGAAATTCTGACTCTTATGCCCCCATCCCAATTTCCATGGAAAATTACATTTCTTCTTCCTTTCAAGTTATTTTTAAGTGTATGTCTGCCCTCTCAGATAATGAAACACTGACTTCCTCTAGATTGCCTGACTTTTCAAATAAAAACAGGCTTCCTATTGACCAAAATTCTCCTAGAGATAGAAAAAAAAAATAAGAGTAAAATTGAGTGAGTTTTCCCTCCCATTCTTCTCCAGGTGGAGTAATTGAATTGATGTGCTGGGTAGCTTCAAGGCAGTGGAATTCCAGGATGTCAGATGTTGCTATGGTGCTAAGAGTCATATTCACCGGCATCCTTTTCAACATATCTTCATCTCTGCTCTTAGTTATACTACGCTCATTACTAATTCACTCGTGGCTGTTCACAAACATCTGCATATTCTCATTTTTTCCCTCACCCCCTCCCTCTAAGAATGCCCATCATTCTTCCTCTTCAGTTATTAATTTAACTCATTATAGGCTTCTCCAGCTGTCCTCAAAATGTATGCTGAATAAGGCATGAGGAGGAAAGCTTAAAAAAAAAAAAAAAAGATAGCTTTTCCAGTCTACATAAGTCTTTAGATGAATTTAAGTCAGAAAGCAGAAGAAAAATTTCCATACTGTATAGCTGGCTTTGTTATTTCATCATCTTCACTATGAGGTGGATAAAAGGATACCCCTTTATCCCAGTATTATTATTAATGATCACATACATTCAGTTTCAGAAAATGTTTCTACATTCAGAATTTTTTTCTTACTGATGGAATGAAGTAAAGGAGATTCCTCCCTCCCACCCCCCCCAAATTCTATTGGCTTATAATAACAACTTGTAGCTGTTGCAAAATGTCTAGTTCTTTTATTAAATTCAGTGGTTTCCAATTTTATATATGTACAGATATATAATTGGTATGGATACACACACACATATATATAAACAGCATTAATGATAATGCCATCTAATTTTAGGTGATGATTTATTTTACATTATCTCACAGAAAGATACCTTACATAGATGTATGAAAAAACTAGAAAGATGGGATCACTCATTGCATCCCTCATTATAAAGAGTATATTACTGTCATGTGTGACTTAAACATCAACACCACTGATGGCCATGTACATTGTATAATTTCACTAGTTATTTGAAGATATCAGTATTTATCCCTATGACTTTCTTCACTCAATGGTTAATGCCAGAAAGTTCAATGTTAGACGCTCACTTTATTTTCCCCTTTATTTTCTCTTTCTTCCTATTCATTTTATTTCTTTTCCCTCTATGTCTAGCTTCTGATCATTTAGTTTTCATTTATTCTTTTATTCCTTTATTTGCTCATTCAATGAAAGCCAGGGATTTGGTAGGAATACAAATATAGTACCAATAAAATGTTTTATATGCACTCACCTACAAATTCTAATGGGAAGATGTCTTATTAATTTGAGCCAATGCCAGTAACTGACTCCACATGCCAAAGCACATACAAATAGGATTTTCAAGGGGTGTATACAAGAATATGAATATTTGGGATGGTTGAGTTGGGGAAGGGACACCCGAAGTGACAACAAATAGAGAAGTTCAAAGCACTGAAGGCAATCCTCATCAATTCACTATTTTATCCAGAATTGGCCCCATATACGAAAATCCAGTAATCATTTTTCTAATTAACTTAAAATCTATCATCTATCAACTATCTATCTATCATCATCTATAACCTTGTGTAAGTAAAGGCCAGGCTGCCGCCTTCTCCTCTTTCTGCCGCTGTGTTGTCCTCCACTTTCGCCCTTATGAGCCATCTCCATTGCCTCCCCTCAGTTCGGGTGCTCAGCACCTGTGTGACAGCCGCGTCATTTCTGGGGACCTTGGGGCTGAAGCCCGAGAAGGCCCTGCTCCCAGCCAGTGGCTGCACGGTCTCCTGTACTCTTCTGTGGGAAAGTCCCCTGGCCCCTGCCCTACCCCCCTAGCCCCAGCCCCCCCACCCCGTGAGTTCCTTCGGAAAGCTGGGGAGGGGGGAGAGGAGGGGAGGGAGAATCTGGCAGCAGCTGGAGGAAAGCCCTTCGAGGGTGACGAGGGTGATGGCAGCTCCGGGCTAATGACTTGCTTTACGCCCTCTGCCCAAGCCTCCCCTGCCCCCTGGGCCGCAGATATGCCCCGCCCACTTTTGTGACCCACCTGCTCTCAAAGCCATGACCTTCCTGGAGAAGGAGCTGAATTAGATGGGAGACTGTTTCCAGGGAGTCCTGTTCTTCCCACTACCTTCCCCACCGACATCACCACCTGCAAAACCCTCGTGCCTCTTGACTTTGACTAAGTCCAGCCCCCCGCTCTGGAGACCCTCGACTAGCTGAGGCAGTGATACCAGGCAGGGGCAGAGGGGTACAAGGTTGGCACCACTGTCCACGCTGTAGCAACCCCCTTCTGTCCACCTCAGCCCTCTCATCTCAAACCCCTACTGCAATTCTGCCGCCCCCCGAGGGTCCCACAAGCAAAAGATGAGAGACCAGAGCAACTCTTCCGCCCCGAGGTACTGCCGAATAAAGCGGGCAAGAGGGCAGGAGTGCCCTGGACTGGAGTCCGGCGATCAGGAGCTGAAGGACGGGCTCAGTTGGTGGAGCCGAACACATGGTAAGTCAACGGTCTGCTCGTTGGGTGTGCAAGGCTTGAAGCCAGCTACCAGCTGGATGGGCAGAGCTTTGAGTTGTAGGAAGATCTGGCTTCAGAACTGGCTCACTTGTTTCTGGGGATGATGGCGGAGGAGTCCCTCCATAGGTGCCTCTAAATTTGTTTCAGATTCTCTCTCTCTTTTGTTATACCCTTGTCTCTCCTGGTGCCCATTTCTGAATTTGGTCCCACTTCCCTTTTCAGAATCCAGAATTATTGGGCCCTAGTCAACATCTGTGCCCCCAAGGAACAGCTGAGGAACTAGCCAACAGGGAATTTCAGGGAGCAGACCCAACTTGGAAACTTGGTTTCTTGAATTTCAAATCAGTGGTTTCCTGCAAGTTGTTCTTGGTGGGTGTCGGAGTGGCCATTGGGTAGAACCAGGAAGTAGGGACAAGAAATTAGGCAAAATTGCTGTGAAATTAGGACAGGTGTTCTGGCTGCGTATGTAGGTCGGTAAGGGTCTTATGAATGGGACCCAAAGAAAATAAATAGAAAAGTATGCCAAGTGACTTTGGGAACTACCTTTTGAGAACAGAGCCAAAGGTGGTCAAGTTCATCGAGCAGATGGATATACAAGCAGATGGGGAAGAGGAGTCAGTGCTGGGGAAGTACATAGTTGGGAACTAGGTGTTCATTTTAACTTTAAGAGGAAATCAATGTTTTGTGAAGTATTGGGAGAAAGAGGCTGCGTCTTAATAAGGGAAGGTGGGGACTGCCTTTTGGGGCATTATGAAGTAAAATAAAATGAAGTGTCTCCTGGGGAAAAGAAGTGCAAATAAGAGCAAGGGGGTGTATATCAGGGATTTGGGGAGTGATGAACTCCAGAGGCTAGGAGGTTACATTCGGCTATTAATTTCAGAGCCAGGTTTGGTGAGTTCATTCTTAGTACAGTAAAAAGAGGACTAAGCCACCACTACATTGGAAAATCATCATTGCTATCATTACTATTTTTAGCGACCTTCTACATTTTAGATTTTGTTAGATTTTCAAATTCATAATATGTTTAATATTTGTAATATGTATTAGAATGGTCAATATTAAATTATTAATACTTTCCTTTTAAAGATTACAAAAATTACGTTTTAGAGAGGATACCTTATTTTCCCAAGGTCAGAGTCTAGTAAATGGTAGAACTTGGTTTTTAGAAATGGGAGTTTTCTATCTGAATGACAGTTTTGTTGTTTTTAGATTTTCTTTAAAAATTAGTAAGCTACACACATCATGTGCTAAGTTCTATATTCCTTAGTAGCTCACAAGTTGACATTGATTATATGAAAATATTTGAAAAAAATAAGTTACTTGATAATACATCATTTTTATTAAATAAAAAGCAATCTCAATTTTTTAAGATATTAAATTCTTGACAGATTGTAACTTTTTATTTTTATTTTTTTTGTAACTTCTTATTTAAATGGTTGGTTAGTTCTATCAACTTCAGTTCTGAGTTGAATGCCACAGATGTTTTGTTTTCCATGCCAAGGTTTTTGGTAGCAACTGGCAGAAACCAGCACTGCTTATGGGAAGTAGCAAAAGGAAACACACTGATATGATTGATAGTAGGTCACAGAACCAATGGAAAGACAAGAAAGTCCATTATGGAAATTTGTATTAGAAATAACTGAGGCTAGGCAGCCAAGGAATCAGCAGGTGTCACCACTGAACTATGACTGCCTTATTTCTTCCAATTCATCATTGTCCCATGAATATAATTTGGTTGTCTCTTTGTCTATACAGTCTTCCCTTAAGATTCAAAGGTCTGTTTGATCAAGATCCTAAGCCATATACCTGTCCTTCCAATTGACAAAGAATAGATAGAATCATTTTCTTCCATTTGGTTTCCAAGGTGGGGGATAGGATCCTGCCTCAACACCATTTGGATACTCCCACTAAAGTAGGAAGTGCTTGAATGTTGATTTGCCACTTCATAACAACTTGGGGATCCAGTTTTATGTTGAGGCAAATACCTTTTCTAAAAAATAACTGAATCATATAGCAATTTCAATGCATAGCTTGGACCAACACAACTTAGTAGCAGAGCAGGGCCTAACATCTAGGTCTCTGGACCTTTCTTCCCTTTTATCATGTTACCATGTTTATCCATAATGTCATAAAACATGGTAAATAAAATTAATACCTATTACAGTATCTGGAGTTGTGCCAGTTCTTTAAATGCTACTCCATTTTTCTTCCTTTTCTGTTCTGAACACTGACTTAAGAACTGAGTTTTCCAGTGCATCTGCGTTGAAGATTATTTTTTATTATACATTCAAAATATAAATATTTTAAAATGACATATGTGAAATAGTCACCTTGCATTCATCATCAGCATAAGCTTATGTGTCAGTGAATAAAATAGGATCCCAAGGAGATCTTGGACTAAATCAGCTGTTTTAGGCATTAGAGTGGACAGGTGATTTTCTGTTTCACTTGTGAAGAAAAAAGCTATGTTTCTCAATTTGAAAAACATGGTGCATCCAGTAATTCAAGAAAGTTGAAATTCAGGTAAGTTCTGCAGGTTTTTTTCTATTCTATTCCACTCAAAATAATAATTTTATCATAGTTTAGCTCTCTATTGCACAAAGAAGGACTTTAAAATGTGTGGGTTGGAATAATGAAAATTTAGTATCCATAATAAACAGCCTCACCATTATCATCAATCACAGGAAATATTTACATGCCTTTACTCTTTGTAGGCATTGTGCTTGTGGGTTGCACAAGTAAGAGACAGGGTGATTTCCCTCAAGTAGTTTAGTTATAGAAAAAGACATTCAGTGTATAAAAGCTGTGCAAAGAGGGAAAAAATCACAATGGTCTTCCTTTGTTAAACATATACATAAACACATATACACATACCTACATGCGTATATGTATGTGTGAATAGATATTTTTTTCCTGTATTTCACGATACAACTAAGGAAACAAGAAAGGACCATGGAATACAATACCTCCACAACATAACAGCTCTTTCAAAGATTTTTATATGCTGTTTTTGAATATCTTTCACTGGCATACATAAATGATGAAAAGTTAAATGTTTCTTTAAAAAATAATTTGCAGGTTAGAAAAAGATGGCAAGAGCACTGTTTTTGTATCCTTTGAAATCTCTCCATTGAAATAAATAGGGCTACAAAATAGGATCCCTTAACAAAAATACTTGAAAAATGTACCACAAATCTAAAACAAAAATACGGTATCCTGTGAACCTAAAAATACAGAGGCAGGGGATAAACCACTGACAGCAAAAAGACCCACATATTAATAACCGTGTGTAGGATGAAGCAGAGATAAAGCAAAGGGACTTCAGATGGCCCTGATTGCCAGGGAACACCAAATGAGCCAGTGAGTACTTACTGGAATTCTAAAGGAACCAACAGGAGAATAGCAGTCAAGATTGGGAGGGAGTTTAGCAGATTCAATCAGCAGTGATTGCAAAAGAGTTGTGGTTAGTTTAGATGGTGTTGGAAGGGGTAGGGTTGTCTGAGTTCTTGAAATGAACCTAATACAATCTCTTCAAGGTGAAAGCCCTGTGTGGAGGTAAAACTAGGAGAGCTAGGAGCCACATCTATCAGGATAGGGACAATACAGGCAAAGGGAAGAGTTGGTTCAGATACAAGGGAAGAGAGGAAGAGAGCCAGCAGGTTGCAGAAAGTATGCAATCATATTTTTAACATTTCTAAGAAATAAAAGCCTTAGAGGAAAGGAGCACTAGAGCCATGAAGTTGATTGAGCTAAACTTATCAACTCTCCCTTCCTAAGAATACTGTAAAGTTCTTCTCACTTATTTATGAACAGTAGAAAATATCTGTGGTCAAATCTTCTATATAATTGTATGCATCACATATAACATTTATGGAATAATTATATAAAAATATATAGAGAAATGTGTGTGTGTGTGTGTATATATATATATATATATATATATATATATATAAATAGAGAGAGAGAGAGAGAGAGGGAGATGCCCATAATCTTTAAAAAATGTAACTAATATTACAAAATGTACTAAAAATTAAGAAACTGATAGAAATATAAAATAACAGCACCAATAAGAATTAGAAAACTCAGGATATTAGATGATTGGAGAAAAGAGAGATCTAAAAAGAAAGCTGACAGGGTTCTGGAAATAATTGGAAATAAAGAAAAAAATCATTTTGGTAATGAATGCTAAATGAGAAGGAGCATCAGAGAAAGTAAACACTATCGATTATGCCTGAAAATAAATAGGACATGTGTTAGAGCATAACTTGTTTTAATTACTAAAAACAGAGAAGAGATATAGAATGGGTTTGAGAGGAATGATAGATTTAAAGATGGGCAAACAAGGTTCACCAAACGTGTGATAAGAGTCACAAAGAACAATACCACCCAATGGAATAGTATCAGTACTAAAATTATAACTCAGTATTTTGTTGAAAATAAAGAAGACTCAAAACTAGCAATAAGTTTAATGTAAGGCAAAAAACTTGTACACAAAAAAGTAAAAACCATTACAGAAAGAAGTTAAAGAAGACATAAATGAATGGAAAGGCATCTCATATTCAGGGACTGGAAGACTTAATATTGTTAGGATAGCAGTACTACACAAAGTGTCAGCAGATTCAATATTGAAATCCCAATGGCAGTTTTTTGCAGAAATAAAAAAAGCCTATCCTAAAATTCATATGGAAACCCAAGGAATCCCAATAACCAAGACACTTTTAAAGAATAAAGTTAGGGGGGACACCTGGGTGGCTCAGTTGGTTAAGCAGCTGCCTTCTGCTCAGGTCATGATCCCAGTGTCCTGGGATCGAGTCCCACATCGGGCTCCTTGCTCATCAGGGAGCCTGCTTCTCCCTCTGCCTCTGCCTGCCATTCTGTCTGCCTGTGCTTGCTCTCTCTCCCTCTCTCTCTCTCTCTCTGACAAATAAATACATAAAATCTTTAAAAAAAAAAAAAAGAATAAAGTTAGGGGATTCATCTTCCTGATTTCAAAACTTAACTACAAATGCTACAGCAATCAAAATAGTATGGTACTGACATAGAGACAGACATACAGATCAATGGAATAGAATATAGAACCCAGAATTAAGCCCTTTTGTATATGGTCCATCGATTTTCAGCAAGGATCCTAGGTCTATTCACTGGGGAAAAGGCAGTCTTTTTAACAAATGGTGCTGAGAAAGCTGGATATCTACATGCAAAGAATTAAGTTAGATCCTTATTTTACACCATGTACAAAATTTAACTCAAAATGGATAAAGAAATAAACGTTAAGAGTTAACACCACAAAACTCTTAGAAGAAAACATAGTAGAAAATCTTCGTGATATTGGATTTAGTGATGATATTTTGATGACACCAAAAGCACAGATAATATAGAAAAAAATAGGTAAGTTGGAGTTTACCAAAATGAAATACTTTTGTGCCTCCAAGGGACGCTATCAATTGCAATGACAAACCATAGAACGGGAGAAAATATTTTCAAATCATAAATCTGATGAGGATTATCCAGAATATATAAAGAACTTCTACAACTGAATAACAACAACAACAAAAAAAAAACAACCCAATTTAAAAATGTGCAAAGGGCTTAAGTAGATACTTTTCCAAGGAAGATGTACGAAAGCATATGAAAAGATGCTCAACATGAGTAGTCATTAGGAAAATGCAAATTAAAGATGCCACTTTACACTGATTAGGATGGCTATTTAAAAAAAAAAGGAAAATAAGTACTGATGTGGAGAAATTAGAACCCTTATACACTGTTGATGGGAGTGTAAAATGGTGTAGTTGTTATGGAAAATGGTTTGGTTAGCTCCTCAAAAGATTAAGCATAGAATCACTGTATGATCTGCAATTCTGCTTTTGAATATATACCCTGAGAATTGAAAGCATGAACTTAAACAGATATTTATACACTAATAGCCATAGCAGCATTATTCACAATAGCTAAAAAGTGGAAGCCACCCAGTTGTTTAAGAGATGAATGGATAAACAAATTGTGCTATATGCATACAATAGAAAATTATTCAGCCTTAAAAAAGAATGAAAATCTGATATATGCCATGACATGGGTGAACTTTGAAGACATTGCTTTAAGTGAAAAAGCCAAACATGAAATGACAAGTGCTGTATGATTTCACTTAGACGAGATGACTGAACTTGGCAAATTCAGAAACAGAAGGGAAACTAAAGCAGAATAGAGGCTGGAGAGTAGAGAAGGAATGGAGTTGTTGGGTACAGAGTTTCTGTTTGGATGATGAACAAGTTCTAGAGATGAGAAGTGATGATTGTTGTACAGCAATGTGAATGTACTTAGTGCTACTCAATTATATAGTTAGAAATGATTAAATTGGACGATTGTGGGCTATGTATTTTTACATTAAAAACACAAAAATACAACTACATATATATCTATATATGGCATTTATATGGCATATGTATATTATCTTTGACATAAATATATATATTTATATGTTATATATAGGTGTATATATATATATATATATATCATATATATGAAAGATTTTACTTCTATCCTAAGTGAAAGTATAAAGTCTCCTGGGAAACTATTTTGAGTATGCAGGAACTCAGAGAATAGCATTTCCATAAGCCCTTTCTGAGGATATAAATTTCAAACAACTAAATGACTAGAGCAATTTAGGCATAAGGACTGGTAGATAACATCAGCAAGATTGATTCAATTTCCAGTGAGGAAAATACAAGAGAAGCTAGTTGTCACATGACAGCAGAGAATTAAGATTAGTTCCTAAAAAGTACATGCTGACATTAAAGTCTGTTGTGTGCTGGAGTGAATTATAGGATTTATCAGACTGGAGAGCTTTTAAAATTTATTTTTACACTTACTTTGGATACAGTCTTTTTAGAATCCATTGAATCAGGCTACATGACATCAAGAGGTACATCCTCCTACATTCCAAGAATTCCATAATACTTTAATTCTAGTAAATATTTCTTCTTTCCAACAAACTAAGGAAGGAGGTGATAACTATTAGGGACATGATATTTTCATATATTAATAATGAAACTTCAAATTAAGATGTCTTCTTTTTTTTTTAATTAAAATGTAATGTATTATTTGCCCCAGGGGTACAGGTCCGTGAATCATCGGGCTTGTGCATTTCACAGCACTCACCATAGCACATACCCTCCCCAGTGTCCATAACCCCATCCCTCCCCTGCCCAGCAATCCTCAGTTTGTTTCATGAGATTAAGAATCTCTTATTAACATAAGTCTTCTTATCCATGTTTATCTTAATTTTCACTGGAAACTCAAGTGCTACCATATTTGATGAATTTATTCACATCCCATATTACCCTGAGTGGCTCTGAAATTGACCCAGTTTCCTTTCCTTCCCTGCCCTCCCAGCATTTTCACTGTGTTCTCTTGAATGCTTTACCTTATATCAGCTTTGGTGCCTTGATCTGGTGTTCAGTAATGTTTCTACCATCTCATAGCAACACGTGTCCATTATTGTAGCCTTGTTGCATCTCTTCCAATGTCTATATTTTAAGCTTTCTATTCTGACTGCTACTCCAGTCCTGTATCACTTAATCTGGGATTTCCACTTCAAGATTGAAATTTCCAAGTCATTGATCCTACTACAATTATACTCTCCAGCCCTAGCCCCACCTTTTTCTTCTTATTTCTCTCCCTACTTGCTCAGATTCCATGGTCCTTTTTAAATTATCCTTTATTGACCTTGCTCTTCTCTCTTTTTGCCGTGATTACCTGATAAAACCCCAAACATACTTAAGTCTACCTTCTCTGCCTATCTTGTTTCTGCACCAGAGCAGCTGAACATTGAAATGAAAAACACATGAACAGGCCAATTAGTCTCACTAAAAACTTATAACCACAAATTTCACATGGGCCTTCAACATAGTCCTACAGTCCTATTACAGTCTTCAGAATTAATATTTCACAACTTTCCCTTTATTTTTTTAAAATAAATCTGTATTTATTTATTTATTTATTTGAAAGAGAAAGTGAGGCGAGGGGCAGAGAGAAAGGGAGAGAGAATCTTAGGTATACTCTGCACCCAAATGGAGCCCTGTCTGGGGCTTGATCCCAGGATCCTGAGATCACGACCTGAGCCAAAACAAAGAACTAGATGCTCAACCAACTGCAGAACCCAGGTCGGTTTCCTTTAAACTTTCCCTTTGAACTCCTATGCCAAATTCCTAGCCTAGATTCCTACACATATGTACACATGTGTTGAGACCTCGTCTTGAACTTCATTTGAACTTCATTGAGAAATTGAAGAAATTAAAGAGGAATTCTCCTGTTATCCTACCTTCTAATCACCTACCAACTAGTCTGCTACTCTGTCATCTCTTCTGTTCCTGAGCAGCCGCAGTTTTGCTTCCATCACAAGCCAGCACTTCTGAGTCTGTACCCAATTCCTTCACGTGTTCCCAAGACTGTCTTCTTGGAATTTTCCCTCTCTGAGAAATGCCAATCACAAGTAGAATTACCAACTTAGCATCTCCCCTTTCACATCTAAAATCTAACATATGCAAGGGCACCTGGGTAGCGCAGTCAGTTGAACATCCTACTCTTGGTTACAGTTCAGGTTGTGATCTCAGGGTCTTGACTGAGCACTGTGCCTGGGGCTCCGTGCTCAGGGCAGAGTCTGCTTGAGATTCTCTCTCCCTCCCTCTGCCTCTTCTGCTCATGCTCTCTCTCCCCACCTTGGCTAAAATTAATAAATAGATCTTTTAAAAAAATAAATAAAATCTAACGTATTTAAAGAGAATTATTTATTTCTCTCAACTTCGCATTGTAAATGTGCTTCTCTCCAACTTTATCCTGGTAAATGACACCACTATCCACTCAAGTTTCCAGTTAAAAATCTAGGACTTTTTTCTAGTCAAAATCTTGATTCCTCCTTTTCCCTCAATTCTCTCCCTATATTCAATCCATTGGAAAATTCTATTGAGGTACCATCAAAATAATATTTTCTAAATCACTTCACTTTCTTTCATCTCTTGTTCTACTACACATCATTTGTTGTTTATTTTTGTAATAATTTCTTCCTTAGTCTTTTTACTTTCATTCATATTTTTATAATGTATTCTCCAGTAGGTTGAATAATATTTTCAAAATACAAACCAATTCATGTCATGAGATCCCTTTAATAGCTTCCATCCCATTCAGAAACACTCCCAACTCTCACTACCTAGCCCTAGATGAGCTTGTCCTACTTCTCTTATATGATCCAACATGCTAACATTATTTTCCTTTCTTAAACACATCAGTATAATCCTTACCTTTGGAACGTCTAGCTCACCTTGAACCTTTTATATTTATGCATTCCCTCTGCTTGAAATGTGTTTTTTTTTTTTTCCTCCTAATTTTGTCATGACTGGGTTTTTCTTGGCAACCAGGGATCAGCTTTAAAGTGTGACTTCCCGGAGATGCCTTCTGTAACCTCCTAATCTAAGCAAGCCCCTCAGTCACACTCTATTACATCATCATGTTCTAGTTTTCTACATAGTTCTTACTATCATCTGATTTTTTAAAGCATTGTTTACTTTTGTCTCCTTGCTCAGAATGTTGGATTCATGAAAATAGGAACTTGTCTTCTTAATGTGCTGATATATCCCCAGGTTATTGAACTAGGGGGGGGCGCATAGTAAAATAATTATTGAGTGGAAATATCCAACAAGCTCATGAAATTTTATGTATGAAAGCAGAACAGTTTATTCCTTTAAGATAAGAATTCATGTGATTAAAGAGAAGAGAATATTTGAAATTTTGTGATTAGTGTTTTCATTCCCATTAGTTGTGTTAACTTGGGAGTCAGGTTAGAATCGGAATGCTAGTTTGTTTTTTGTTTTTTGCTTTTAATCTGAAATGAGAAGTCATCACAGGGAATGAGCTACTCATGATATGTCTGCTCTAAGGACATTTTCTACGAGTGGGTCTTGGAAACTGAATAAAAATCAGAAGCCTACTTCATGAGCATGGCATTAGGATAAAGAAAATTAGAGGAATCAAATATAAAATCCCATCAAAATAAGATATAATAGTAATATTTTTACAATAGATATAATGGTGATATTCTTTCAATAATTTTAGAATGCCACACTTTCAAGTTCTTCCCAAATTTCTAATCCACAGCAACAGTGAGACAAAATAAAATGAGTATGATTGTTTTAAGCCACTACGTTGTAGAGTGATTTGTAATGCAGTGATAGATAACCAGAATAAAGATGCTTAGATGCTAAGATGTTTTCTTTGCCCTATACTTTTCTTTGGCAACTTCTGTTCTCCCCTTTGAAATAGTTCTGCCTTCTTAACAGAGTGACAATACATTGTCCTCCATGAAGTCTTGACCTCTTAATCCCCTCTACCTACATCATGCTTAGACTTCCTCATGTATACTAGACTGGATCTATTTCTGGAACTTTCAAGATAATTGACTATCTAACCTTGTAAAATAGTATATCCTAAAGACTTTATGGTTGTTGGAAACGTAAACCTTTTAAAAGAGAAAGGTAAGCAATTCACTCAGCAAAATCAAGTTTATTTGGGAACAGCCGAGGAACTGCAATTCAGGACAAGCAAACCATGATAAATGATAGGCAAGTCCAGAACAAAAGAGGAGAGCATGTTTTTATAGAGGAAAAGAGGAAGTTGGGAGGGGATATTTTGAACAAAAGTTCACTGGAGGAAAATGAGAGTTGGAAGTGATGGTGGCTCCTCCTTGGCTCTAGCTATTTGGAAGGGTAGTGGTCTCTCACTGGCTGCAGGTGAGGGCGGCTTTCTGTTGGTTCCTGAAGCTTGCTGTTGCCAGGCAGAGGAAATCTTCCTTCTTCTTGCTGTACTTTGCAAACTGTAATGAGTCCTATGTACATGAGAGCCCTCCCTGCATGGCTTCCTGACTCTAATTTGAGTTAGGTTTCCTTAAAACGTTTTCACAGTATCTTAACACATTTCTCTTTCTAGAGAGGCATTTTAATATCTTTGAAAATGTTCTACATTGATATTCAAAATAGGTTGACTAAAGTTTGGATTTTAGATAGAGTGATGATCAGTTGAGAAAAATATTTGTGAGAGCTGAAGAAAAAGGTGTGGAATGTTGCAAACTGTTCAGCACTTGAAAAAAAAAATCACGCTATGTGATCTCTTCCTATGGCTCATTCTTTCTTTTTTCCCAGAGTAGCTAAAATAAGTAGTATGATGGCATTTCAATTTGCTGTTGGTTCTTCATCAGAAAATGTACTTAATGGTCTAAATGTTTGTAAAGCTTTCCAAATTTCTTTTATTAAAATCAGCCTGATAATTTCAAGATACTATTATCATTGCATAGGCTTCCATATGATGAAGTTTAAATCAACTCTCTAGGCTTAGTTATATTAAGAAAGCTAATGTATATAAGCTAATGCTAATGTTAATCTGATTGTCAAAACTAATGGAGCTGAAATTCTAAATTGTGAACTTCCACTAAACCACTGAACCAACAGTATCTAAATTGGAAGTGGTTTTATTTCTTTTTTCTTGACAAAGCATATAATAGACTCATGAATTATTCATGTTACTTTGAGTTATCTCTGCACCAGAGCTGGGTATTCCAACCTGACCTGCAAACCATGTTGGCAAAATATTAATAAAATATCTTTTTTTTACCTAGGCAAAGTGTAATGCATATGTGACATTCCAAAGCAAGGATACACGAGCCAAATAATTTGTGTCACATAATTATTCTCTAGGGTATGTCAAGATAATATTACAGTAGGCCCCAAGGACCATCCAAGCAGTTTTTCTGAGCAAGGATCTCCAAAAAGATGCAAGATATTTTCCTGCGTGTTCTTGGAATCTCTTTTGCCCAGCAGCTAAAAGGAAAATGCTGAACTAGGAATCAAAATATCAACTGAACTTATGATTTGATTATTGTTTTCTGTAAAGAATCTAAGAAACTATTCTCTGGATTTTTGGTTGGCTTCACTCAGTTCTGTCTGTGGACTTATTTTCTTGGTTTTCAGTTTTATCTCTAAGTCTGTCTTAAAAGGAAATGAAATACAAATACATACACACATACTTAACACTTTGCTTATACTGTTCGCAGCTCAGGGTACACTTGTAGTTCATTCTTTTGTTTTAATATGAACCTTCTATCCATGAAATTTTTTGATTAAATATTGATTTCTCCATTTATTTTTCTCAGGTGTTCACTTCACCAGGAAGACCTATGTTTTTGCCTTCCAAATATTCCTTAGCCTATCTTTTTTTTCTTCCTACAATCACTTACACTGTCCTTGTCTGTGCCCAGCATATATATATATATATATATATATATATATATATATATAAATGAACAGATGTGCATTTTATAGAAAGGGGATCATTACTACATTGACTGCTTTCTATGTTGTGTCACCTGTATTTACAAACAGCTCTGTCATATGTGAAAAAAAATGAGGGTCTATGTTAGCTCATTGAGTTGTGAGCTCTTTCTATGTTGTTAACTGAACCATGTGATGAGGAAATGATAGTTTGGTCCTTCACACCAACACATTTGTTGGAGACTATTACATAGTGAGTAAGGTTTTACTGTTTTGGTAGGTTTAGCTAAAATTGTAGTTCAGCTCAGACAGATGAAGAAATAAAATAACCAATTTCCTTTATAAGTATTCAGAGCTTGAATATGAATACTCAGAAATAGAAAAAGAAACCAGAGAAATAAACCTTTCCTTTTTTTGGGTCCATTTCTTGAAAATATTTGCAGTGGCATTATGTATAAAGTTGCATATGGGTAGTAGGATATGTTATTGCTTCAACAGTTTTATATTCTTATTTATTTATTTTTCTAAAATGTTTTTTCCTCTATTATTTTACTCAGTGATAATATGACTATCTTCATTTACTAAAAAATAAAGAATAGTATAATAGGAATTTCACAGTAAAGGAACAAAACATTTCTTGCATTCACATGTATTAAATATACCTCAAAGGCATGGAAGAAATTCTGTGGCATGAAATTCTCAAATTTCAAAATGAGCATGCCTGTATCCTATGTTGGAATATTCATTATAAATCTATTATTCATAATTTTATTCATAATGTACACAAGAACTTCTTTTTGGCAAATAATGTGACCTGAGACCAAGATCTCTAAATGAACACAAGTCAGATTCCTACAGACACGGGGTGATTTTATTTGGTCGGAGACTGCTCTGTCAGGTTTTGCCATATAGTCTGTTCAAGACACACAGCTAACAAAGGAATTTTTCTCTTGTAAATAATGGGCCAAATACAACCCCCCATGAACCTCTTCCATTATGTTTCTTCTTGAGGCTGTTCATTCTGTTTTCTTTTTTCCATGGTTGGATTTGTTGGCATATAAAATAGCAGAGTTTCAAACATTCTTTGTGATGGGTAATTCTATTAGCTTGGAAAAATGATTTTCCTGAAATTTGGAAAACAGGGTAATTTGCTTCATGCCACTTTTCGCATTTGCCATTATTTGATCACAATGCACTTTTTAATTGCCATAAAATAAGAAAGGCTCTGTGTCTTTTTTTTTTTCCCCCTCCAACATGTCCCTTTCTTCTAACTTGGAAGCCTAATTAGTCCAGATTGTATTAAAATGCTTTGTTTTTGCTGCCTTTGTCAGAGAAGAGTTAGAACATGATGCCTCTCTTGGTAGGTCACAGACCGAAGAGGCCTGACCCAGGGAATCAAATGTCTGACCTGGCCTGACCCTAACCTCTACTTAAAATCAAGTCTTCACTTTTATTTTAAAACAGAGGTATACTTTCCATGTATCTTTTTTTTCCCCCTTGTCCCAGCTGCCAAGAAGCACCCATGGCTATTCATTTGAGAGCTCAGGGTGGGAAAGGACATTTTCCAATCTTCTCAGTTTGGGAGTGGGGTCTGGGTTTGATTTACTCTTGTTTACTTAGAAAAAACTCCAATATACTGTCTACAAATTCCATATAAGAGGAAAGCAACAACAACAAGAATCCAGAATTTGATGAATTGTAGGTTTTTCCTCTACTGCACATGAAATTTAAACACATATTTATTTTAAATAAATCCTTATATTGAATTAAAACATATTTCTGGTTCTGTTTCAGCAGTAAGATGAGACAAAACATTTGGAAGACATATTAAAAAGTTGTTGGTGGAACATTGAAAACAATGTCAATTTTCTTTTAGGAATATAGGAGGCTGGGTGAGCTCCTCTAATAATAATACTATTAATCACTTTATGGCTTTGTGCTCTCACTTCTGAGGCCAATGATCAATACTCTTAATTTTAGTCTTGCTTTTATTCTTTGGCTCTGTGATTCTTTTTTTCTCTGTTTGTATGGTTGTTACAGTAAATTTAATTTATGACTGTGTAGGGCGATGTATCGTACAGGTCATATCCTGTAATCTTTCATGTGGAGAATTCCCATGGAGTTATTCTGTGAGATTCGATGGCAGACTCTTTTGCTTTTACTTGAAACATCTTTACTTTTTAGGGGGTTGGGGGAGTGGGAGGTTAGCTTATTTAGTGCCTTCCAAATTACAATGTACAGAGCTTTTATTCAGTCATTTAGAGATGTAGTATAACTCTGCACACTTGATAAGTAACCTCAGGGGCTCCTTTTTTACCTTAAAAGGGTAAAACAAATGGTTATTCAACCATTTGTACCTTTTAAAATAAACCTTCTCTAGTGCCACACATTTTGAATTTTCCCATTCTCCATCTCTAGTTATCATAGCTCGTTCAATTTAAAAACAGGGCTCAGTTTTTTTATTGCTGTCAAATCTCACCAGTTGTGATATTTAGTGCAACAACCAAGTATCAGGGTTAATGGTAACATGGCTTTAATTTTTTTGAGCAAGACACATTGTTGTAGTAACATCTTCAAATTCAAGTGTAGTAAATGTAGTCAAGGTTAAATTGTTTATGGAGCAAACATACCTCTTCAACCTGTAATACTTTTGCCATGTTGATTCAATCACAAACAGAAAAGAGAAACACAACTAAAAACATCCTTCAGAATCAAAGTGAGTTACTAAAAATGTCTCAGAATGCAGATTGTCTTTATTTTTCAGTTGGCCTGTGTGAAGTAACTGTAAGTCAAAATTCAAATACAAAATTAAATTGAGATACACATGCTTTAATTTAAAATTTTTGAAATGCTTCAAAATTGAGAGGGTTCTCCAATTTGTGAAGTATATAAGCTCTGAGTCATGTATAGGGCAATTTGAAATTATTCAAGCTCTTCAGATTTTCCAGAGTGCTTCAATTTGGAAGTTATCAGGGTTCCAGAATGTATAATGCATAGAAATTTGAAGCTGCTGAAAATGCTCTTTAAAAACAAAACAAAACAAAACAAAAAACCAAAAAAAAAAAAAAAAAAAAAAAACCCTTTTACTTGCATTCAGACATCTGGGCATGTGCAGACACTGAGGAATAGATTGATGTAAAATTGTCTGAGTGCTCCAATTTGTAAGTGATTCCAAGAGCTGCCTAGATCACTCAGCACATGTTCAAATGGTTAGAACTGCCTCATTCAAAAAGTGGGAGGGAAAGATGAAACCAAATCTTCACTGAGGGAAAAACGGGTAATGATCCAAGAATTCAAACATTCCTCAAAAATATGTTATGAGATTTTAGGAGAAATGACACAGAATTGGGGAAAGACATTATCTGTCAAAGAATACAGTTCAAGTAAGCCTTTTATTAAAGCCTCTCTCCTGTTAACTCCATGCTATGCTAATTGTGAACTATCCTCAGGAACCCTCGTTTGACATACTGTCCTTGAATGACCCATGTATTCCTATGTTGATGTCTTTTTGGCCCTTTTTCTCTCCCTGGTAGCTCGGTGATGAAAATAGATTTAATCTTGTATGCCAAGTCACTTCACTTATTACTGGGTCCTTGGAGTCCTGTGCTAAAGAGGACTCAGAGGCCATATTAGGTCTCAGCAGAAAAAGAGGGTCAAAATTAATGCTGTCACTCTGGATGAAGGCAGGGCATTTGGCACCATGTAGGTATTTCCTCCTTATCCTATACCGGTCCTACAGGTATAGATCTTTAAGATCCTATTCAAATAACAATCTTTTATGTTTTCCAAATTCATTTAATTATTTTTTTTTTCAGTATTACAATCTTTCGTCTTTGTTAACACTCAGCATTTTTACTGCTTTAAACTTTCAAATATTAAAATGATTATAAAGACTTTAAAATGCATTTATGTTCTATGTAACACAAGGCAATCTGGTGGTCATTTATTATTCTCTGTTTCAGGAACGTTTCATATGAAGATATAATTATAGAGAATTCCCACATATTTCAATATCGTTGATCTTCTTGGTCTACTGTCTGCTTTTTCTTAGCTGTGTGACCTTGGGAAGTTTATTTCACCTCCCTGGATCCCACTGGCTTCATTTGTTAAGAGAAGGGTTAAATAAGTGACTGTTAGGTCTTTCCCAGCCTGAGCTGTGAACTTCCAGCAATTGAAAATGTGATGGGTGAGGTTTTTTTCCTCAGGTACTGAAATGTCAGATTGAAACAATGTTGAGAAATGGTAACAGATCTCAGTCTGGTGAAGATTCCCCAGCTGAGTGTTACAATTTCAGAGCTGCTGCCCCCAACAGTGGCCAATGAATAGCCAATTATTTGCTGTGATTTTAGGGGCTGCTGGGAAACTTTCAGTTCCTTTTCTAAGTGGTCCCTGTTCACCAACTGCTGCTAGTAATTACTTCAGGCTGGAACAAAATTTTATTTCTTAAACGAATAGAATTCTGCATTGTGGAAAGAAAAGTTTGAGGGGCAGATGGACTTGACTCTCAGCTTCAACGACTCATTATTTTTATAAACTTTCACATGTATTGTAGAGTCTCTGAGCCCCAGATTCCTCATCTGCAAAATGGTGGTAGGAGCCATGTCTTAGATTTCTGGTGAGGAATCAGTGTGTCAGTGTGTGTAAACTGGTCTAGCCCCTAGCAGACATTCAACAAATATTGATTTCCTTTTCATTCTTCTTTCAATGAACATATATAAAATATATATGTATATTTATTTCATGTGTGGAAATTTTAGTTGGAGGTTTAGAAATGGGTGTAGACTGGGGAGGTTCTTAAATGATTGGCAATGAAGAGTCCTTAAGGTCTGAAGAGGAGGGAGATGTGTTTACATATACCTAAAGGAAAGTTGGAGGAAGGATATGCAGACCATACAGACATGGCTGGTGGCAGTTAGGAGAGGGACCCTGCACAGCGTGTGTCTACATGCGTGAAGATGCCAGTGTGAGTACTGACAAGGGAGTAGAGTCAGACAGGCAAGCAAGGTGGAGCATTTGAGATTTAACAGGGCTTTATACCTGCTTAGATGGGAGAAGAAAAAAAATCACCATAACCAGGTTTTTAATTTTCCAGTAACTAGACATCAAACCCCAGACAAATTATTTAGATCTCTCTGAATCTCAGGTAAAATGTATAGCTATTGGTATCAGCAGCTCAGAGACTGTAAAGTTGGGGTAATTTAATATCATCTCCTATTTTACCTTTAATTTGTTAATCCTAAATGTATTACATTCTCCTCATTGTAAATCTCATTGTTCATTTTTCTAACTTAGATGTTTCCTAAATGTAGGATAAACACAGTCCCTGCCTACAAGAATTGGATCTAAACCTACAGGAAGTGAATTACTAAGACAAAAAGATGTGCTTCTATTTTGGAAACCTAGGAGAACAAAAAAGATACAATCACACTTGTGAACTGGATATTGTGTGCCAGTGCTCAGGAATATTAAATATCTACTTCGTCAACCGGATACAAAGGACGACTTCCCAGAGTTATGGAAGGCTTGGGGCCTGACCTCAACGTATAAATCAGTAGTTCCCAGACTTGGAGATTTCACGGTCCACACAATTATATAACCACAACAACAAAAATGCAGTTCAACAGAAACTATCAACTTTTATTTTGTCCAGTGTAAATATTTAAAAACAAAGAAACCGAGAGAAAAAAAAAATGTTGTTATCTCTTTACCATTATTTAAACAAAAGAAATAAATTTAATGCTCCAAAAGAGGAACAATGGACATAATCTCAGAAAAGAACACTTTTTAAAGTTTAATGTATTTAGCCTTATGAAAATCTCACTACTTTTCACTATGACCCATTGAATGTTTGTTACAAATGATCCAAATCCAAAGATGGTAAATTGAGATCCACTGATATTAACGTCTACTCAGGCCAACACTTAACAAGGGCAATATTTTGATATCTTATTTTTTGTAACTTATGTTGTAAAATGTTTCGTGATGCATATATCTTCATCTTGAAATAATGTATTGCCTGACACATATAGTAGGTGCTCAATAAATACTTGTTTCTTGAGTGAGTGAATAAATGAGTAAATGAAAGAATGAACTAATCAGTCATTGAAAACTTGGGCAAGAGTAATAGCAGAGGCTTAAAAGTTTTTGGCAGGAGCTGTTCTTGGTGGAAACAGATCAAGATAGCCTGTTAAAATCAGTAGGTTTAGGGACCAAGGCTTCAAATTGATATTGCTATGACAAGAAGCCTCCAGTCAGCCATAGATTATAATGGGAGGGAAGATTTTTATATTTTGAATGCCCAGAGCAGGCAATTGGTCTTCTCAGAACTAGAAAAATATGATGAAAATATGAAAGCTCAAAAATCTTAGTACTAAACTCACCATTTATAGTAATCCAGAAAATTAAACAGTAATTCAGAAAAGGAAAACAGTTTAAAAGAGTGATACTAATTTTCTTTCTTTCTTTCTTTCTTTCTTTCTTTCTTTCTCTCTCTCTCTCTCTCTCTTTCTCTCTCTCTCTCTCTTTCTTTCTTTCTTTCTTTCTTTTTCTTCCTTTTTTTTTCAGTTTGGGATTCTCCCCTCCTCTCCCCCCCCCACAAAACCTTACACAATGAAACCATCCACACCTACTTTGGTAATGACTGATATCCACCCCTCCCCCCCTTTTTAAACATGGTTTTCTCGTGCTTTCACCACACATTTTAAGTCTCCAGTAGAACCACAGGTTCTCTCTTTTCTCATTTGCCATTTCCCAGTTCTCATTCCATCTTTCCTCTTTCTTTCAGAGCCCATGAGGGTTTGGACAGGAAGAATATTAAGGACATTTAACCTTGGACATTTTGAAATTATCTCCAAGTGATATACACACATTCCAGAGACATAATGTCATATTTGAAAGAAGAAATTTTTCATCGTACAACCTTAACTGTGGGTCTCATTTTCCCATTATTAGATCATAGTATTTAAGATAGACTGTAAATTAACATTCAGAAATCTAATTTTCCTATGAACATTTTGTATTATTTTAGCAAAAAGTAGTAATTTGCTAAATTATTAAATTAAAAGGCAAATATCTTGTGGTAGCTGTGCCATGGCATTTGTTATTTTACTTAATTTTATTTCATTAATAGAGCAGAGGTTTCAGAAAATGGAAGTGTCCTAAGACTTTCTTGACCTGTGAGGAACCCAATGTCTACTAAACCAGATCTTTCTCAATATCTTTCCTGTACTTTGTCTGGGAAATCTTTGTGGGAGGGTGGGAAGAGCAGCTACAAGGGCAAAAAGATATCTGTGATTGAGACTAACTTTGGGGGAATAAATAAACATTTAGCCAAGGCATCATTTTGCCTCACAGTGCACCAAAGAACTTACGTAATGTCATCCATATGCTTGTTTTTTCCTTAGCTATCAAGGCTTTTGGGTAATGCCGAGGGTCGAACTGCTAAAGGCATTTGATTTGATTTGATTTGAGGAAATAGACGATGAATCAGTTCCCACAGAACAGACATAACTGAGATTTCCTCCTTTTTAATGCCTTTTCCCTATGTAATGTCATTGAGATGTTTTGGTATGAGAAGTGACCATTATAAGAAGAAGGAGCAGAAAAATCACTTTCCTTTTATCACTCCAGTAATTCCTTATCGGTAAGTTTTAAAAAGCATGCTCCTTCTGTTAGAATTTATGAAATATTTATCTACCTATTAAGATATTTTTATGCTTCTACTGAAGTATGAACTTCTCAGGAAGAAAAAGTACATGGCAAATAGAGCCAGTTCAAAAGGACAGCAGTGTAAACCATTTTAGTCTAAGTCAGGGTTTCTCCACCTCAGCACCCTTGACATTCTGGACCAGGTCCTCCTTTATTTTGGGGGGTGGGAGGGAGCTATACTGTGTAGTACAGGTTGTCTAGCAGCATCCTTGGCCTCTACCCACTAGATGCCAGTAGTGACCTCTGAGATAGGACAAACCAAAATTTCTCCAGATATTGCCAGTTGTCCTTGCTTGGAGAACCACGAAGGCCATAGTGATAGTACTTTGCATTTCAAAAGATGAACGTTTAGAGAAGTCGTTCTATCTGTAAGACTCACAAGCCTCTACCCTTGCCTCTGAACTCACTTTAGAGAGTTCCCACCATTTATTATACCCAGTCTAGTATTTCCATTCCAACTTAAATTTCCTGTGTCTTCCGTTTGCAGCAGTCCTTCACACTGTTACCAAATTAAATTCCTACTCTATTACTTTATTTTAGTCCTACTTAGACACATTTAATGTCTTCTAGTTTATAGAAGATAAAGTTAAAATTTCTTCATCTCATATTGAAGAGCCTCTATATTCTGGCCTCAGTGTCTTCTTAGCATTTCCAGATTAGTGTAATGCAATGATTTCTCTCACTTTTTCACTCTATATTCATTCTTTTCCTTTTGGCTATTTCTCTGTTCATCCCCTCGTGTCAGTCTCAATTCTTTATTCTTATTTTGATTGCTGTTTACTGAAATGTTCACTTGTTTCTAACGTGTCTATACAATGAGATCTTAGTATTTCAGCTTTGCAAAATGTAATCTGTACAGGTAATTCCTACACTGCCCACTCATGAAGCTACATTATATTCCTAGAATCAAATTGTATACGACTCTAACAAAAGCTAACAAGTTAATGCAAGACTTTTTATTTAAAGAAATAATCATGGAGTGCTATTTTTTACAAGACCTATTTCCCCAAGTGGATTTATTATTTTAAAAATATTTGATCTTTACTATGGCAGGAAAGGCCATATGACTATGAACTGAGTACTCAGGATATCCAAGAACATGAGTTTCTTTAACAACTCTATTTTGGATGATTTGGTACCTAAGACAAAATATCATATCAGATTCAGGTAATCATCTGCAAGATGTGGGGGAGGATGCCAAAGCGTAATAAGACTTTTAGGCCAGGTATCCCTGGATTGATATCCCGACTCTGTCACCTACTAGCTTTGTGACCTTTGCCTATCCTTCATATACAAAATATAAAATGAGAATAATAATTAATATTTGTAAAGTTGGTATTGAGATATATTAATATTAATTTGCCATATTAATATACAAAGACATGTAAATATACATTAAATGTACTATTACATATATATACATATATAATCTGTTTAAACTTTTAGCATATAGTGAATGTTTAATAAATGGTAATCACCATTGGTAGTACTAATATTTTTCATGTTTATTTAGAATATATGAATACATAAAAGGTTGATCATATCTTTCTTTCTTCCTAGGACCATTTGATGCAATGAAACTATCAAGTCATAGAGTCCACTTTTTTTTTTTTTTTTTTTTTTTTGGTGGGTAGCAAAGCAAAATTTATTGAGGGATAGTATAAAGCTCCCAAAGAGGGAGGGAATCTGAGAATGTTGTCCATAGAGTCCACATTTACAGGGAGCTGGATGTTCCAAAGAAATAGATTGGTAAATAGCCAAATTAATCTTTCGGTTACTATAATGTTTGTCTAAGACACTGTCAAGCACTTTGGCCATGGCGATTTGTGGTAATAGTCAAGATGGTTAAAAATATGATGGGGTGCCTGGGTGGCTCAGTCAATTAGGCATCTTACTCTTGATTTCAGCTCAGGTCATGATCTCAGGGTCCTGGGATCAAGCCCCACATAGGACTGCACACTCAGCAGGGAATCTGCTGGAGATTCTCTCTTCCTTTCCCTCTGCCCCTCCTCCTGCTTGTGTACAGGTGTTTTCTGTCCTCTACCCGCCTCCGCCTCTCTTTTAAATAAATAAATCACTAAAAAAAAAAAAGGAAAGTATGACATAATGCTCTTCAGTATATTTGTTTGGATATAGTCATTGTAAATTAAGAGGGTTGATTTAATAATGCATTTAACTACTATACTGTACACCTAGAACAAGCTTCTGTGTATGTTTAAATATATTTTTTCCTATCACAGCAATTAATTTGATATGAAGATAAATTATGGCTTGAGTTTAAACTGTTCACATGTTGTTAAAAAATTTTTTGGAAGATAATGCTGAATAAAGTTAATCTGATTACATTTTCAATTTAAGGTATTATAGTTTAGTAGTGTTTTAGACTCTGGGAGGAATTAGTTCTGGAAACAATGGATTAAGAGTCAAAAGCACAAAAACTTCTGGTAGTAATTGAGACAGTGATTTTTTTGTGAGACCTTGGGTAAAGTTGTATGATTTTTAGTTCTGGCATCTATAAAGGAAGAGGTTGATCTCTAAGTTCCAGGTTCTTGGGATATAATCTTGAAATGGGCAAAAAGAAGAATGAATGAATTATTTAAGTAACTAGTGGGTTATTGCATAAATGAATAAAAAAGCTAATAGGAAGATAATAGGAAGACTGCTTCTCTCATATATAGAGAAGAGTCAAGAGAACTCTTAGATTAAGGTTGACAGCCGGTTGTGCTCCTGCAGCAACATTATTGGATACATCTAGAAACTGCAGCCTTTAGGAATGGATAGGAGATAACATGGTCCCTCCGATCATGCCATTGAATCAGTTATATATTCTGTCTGGCTGGCTGTGCAGGGGAAGTGTCCCTTATTAGGGAATGATCACTGGATCTTCTTGTGGAGACAAGCTAGGAGACACATTCTTTATTTGAAGTTATTAGCGTGTAAGGTCTAGATTTATACCCAGTTTCTCTTAGATGTTGTGGAAGACACAGAAATGTACCATTCAGATTCCCCTTCAAGGTTGGCTGCGCAGCTGTCCTCAGCAGACAGCCTCCATTTGTCAGCTCTTTTCCTCCCCAGGGAAGAGGGGAATGAATATAAAGGCAGAGCCATTCCAGTCTGATATGGATGCTCTATAGCGCAGTTCTTGCACCAGAGGGAGGGTGCACTGGCTAGGTTTGGAAGAGACTTTGTTGAGCCCGCGTTACAGTTAGTATATAGTTTGATTGCTCTTCTGGCCAGATCCTGTTTTTCCACCTTCCTTTCGCAGATGTTCATAATAAACATCTGCACCCCACACTCAGCATCTGCTTCCGGAGAACCCCACCTGGGATGGCTGTAAGAACTGCTTACAGAGGAGTAATGAACATTCGACACTCCTCCCATCCATTCTTCCTCTGGCACATCTTCAATCCAAAATCTAGGAACTGCTGTCACAGCTGCTTTTGTTTACTTAGAGACAGGCCTTAGAAAAATTGCAGGGCTGCAGGGCTGTCAGCAGAGGTAAGTGGCACATTTATAGATCTCCAAAGCCCACTCACCTTTCCATTCATCTGTAATAGAATGTTTAAATGACTTGCAAGGTGTTAACATTCCCATGTGTGCGTGCACACACACCCATGCGACCCAGACTCATTCCTTCCATGACGAGCCAGCCATTTTTGGACTCCTCTACATTCCTTTCACTAACTGTTATGGAATCTTTTATTTTGACTGGAACAAGTCTTTAATTATACTTTCTAATGGAAGTGTGATATATTTCCTAGCAAATACAAAGGCAGATAGATCAAAGCATTTATTTATCATTGTCCAGTAGTTGAGAAGTGAGGTAATTGGTTAGGCAGACACCCTTGGGCTTGGAGAAGAGTAGTAGGGAAGACACTTGAAAGAAGGCAAATTAGACCTTCCAGGGGGGCTAAAGAGAAGAATTTGGGAGAATGGGGAGAGATTCCTAAACAAAAACAAAGCAAAATAAAAAAGTGAAAGCTTTGGATTGGTCTCAAGATATAATTCTAAACAACTGAACAACTTATGTAATTAGTAGACTGAAAAAAATCACTCTCTGGTGTGAGAAAAGTAAATTTTATTTAATAAAATAAAGATAATAAAATTTTATTTAATAAAAAAGATAATAAAATTTATCTTTCTGTGGAATTAGATTTTTATATATTTTCAAAAACAAAAAAATATGTTTGAACTAATGTAAGTGATCCAGTGGTTTATTGTAATAATGCTGCTGCAGAGAGTCACAGAGGGAGTCAGAATTGTTAGTTTTATTGACCTTATTTTCTATGTTGATAGAGAACACTTGGGAATAAAGAGGATACAGCTTGGATGTGTGTGGAAAGAGAACTGAGATGGGAGACAAAGAATTCCTACTGTTTCTTCCAGCTCTTCAGTTCTGAATCTAAATCCACAAGTTGTTAAGATCTCCTTTAACACAGTTTCTATCCTAAGGAAGCAAGGTTCAGAGCCAGTACTAGAGGGATTTATCTGAGGCAAAATTATACCCTATGAACTCCCAATCTCCTGTGTATTTTTATACATGAGAAATCAGTTAAAACAAGCATCCAAAATAGTTTTGAATGAAAATGTCACAAAGGGTCATCTTTTATGGAAGAAATATATAGCTGGGAGACTGGGTAGAAGCTATATTTATTTTAGTGATCTTGGTTGGGCATATGAGTTTACTATATACACATATTAATGTTAAGCCATTGTAAGTGAAGTGAACTCATTTTATTTCCCCCCATAAGTTATCACCTGAGTCTTTGCTAAATTGCATGGAATGTAGCATTATTATTTTTCTCATTCCAGAGTTGAATTTATTCAAAGCAAACAGAAAATTGAGAAATTTCACAGGAGAAAAGTAACTAAAAAGTTGGAAAGCGATACTTATGTCTAGAGGAGAAAAAAGAAAAAGCTTATTTTGCTGAACTAAAAAAGTAGGGTTTAAGTTTCCTCAGGGAGGGATTGGATTAGTTTGGTTCACTGTTGTATCTTAAGTGCCTAGAGTAGTGCCAGGCACAGGGTAGACCCTCAGTAAATCATAATCAAATGAATCAGTGACTCCGAATTCAATAATTTTTGCTAAATAACTATGGATGAAATATGTTGGTCTTACATGTCCTCCCCTCAAGTTCATGAAACATAATAAAATTATATTATTTTGCTGCAACATTTATTCTCCATGGATACCATTTGCCAGGAAATGCAAAGAGCAGAGGCCAGGACAGTAGATCAACAAATTAGAAGTTTAGCCTCCAGGTGGGGAATTGAAATATCCCAAGGTCAGATATTCTTGTCCACAAGCTGCCTTTGTGTGATATCGTCATACTTGGTTTACTCTTTCTAGTTAGAAAGATGCATTTAAGGAGTGACTAAAATACTACGTTTCTATAAACATCAACAACAGAAAGAAACAGGCATTTAATTTGTAGTAGAGTGAAAAATACAAAAAGATTCAATAAAATGGTTTGGTTGTCCTTATTTAAAAGATATTTTAATTATGGGGTTAATGAGTAGCTTAAAAGTGTAAGAAAAATCAACAGTGAGACAAGAGGTAAGGCAAAACGGGGCCTAGAGAAACACTAAGCACAACATAGTTCTAAGTGACCCTTAGCTGGCAATTGGTTAAGAGGATTTTTCCACGGAGAAAAGTCTGTCTATAGCAAGGTGACGGCTCCTACAAATAGCCCAGATTATAGGGCTTCAAAAATCTGTTTCATGTGATTTTTATATGAAGGTTTTAATTAAATATATTCAGGGAACTTAGAGAGATCTTGAGCCAGAAACCAAAGTCAGAAAATATGTCTATTTTTTCCAGTGACTTTGAAAGAATTAGTTATGGTAGACAGTTTAGGGTAAGGAGACTTTTTTCTTCCCCCCAAGGAAATGGTTTGCTCTATATAAGAACTACCACTAAACCAAAATGAAAGGCTTATTCATTATGGCCAAAAATACTGACTATATCTCAGACGAAATGACACAGACCAGGTCTTTTTATCCATACCAAAGCAAGCTGTTATTTTTTTTATAATGGCTTCAGTCAATAATCATATGTCTTCACTGCAAGTTGTACTTCAACAGAATAGAGTGCTTCTAAACTATTCCCAAACAACATTAAGGTGATTATTACCTGCTTCAAAGGTAGGGAAATAGGAATGTAGACAAGTTATATGATTTGCCATATGTCCCACTTCCCGGAGAAGGGAGAAATAGTAATTTTCCAAGTGAATAGGTTAACCATTGAGCAGTATTATTTCCACAGAGAAATATGAGCTCTCTGATAAAGTAAATAGCTTATATGTAAAAATAATTGTTCACTTATTTAACAAACATTTTTGGAATATCTACCATGTGCTAAATAAAAAGGCAACTACAAAAATATGTTCTCTAGGAAAAATTTCTTCTGAATAGGATTCCATAACCACATAGCTATGATATTCAGCTTATTATGGTACCAAGCATATTAGGTATAAACTAATATAAATTAGCATATTTATAGTCCTGTAGTAAATAAACCTGTGTAATTTTGTTTAATAGAATGTTTTTCAAACATACTTTGATTTTTTTCCTGTATAATTTAATGATACACTACAGAATGCTTGGAGAAATAGCCAACTTGGAAGGATTCAAAGATGAATATTGTAATATCCTTGCCCTCTACAGAAAAGGTTAGAAAAAATATAAATATAGGAAAAGGTAATGAGTGCTATATTAAATAACACACGAAGAACTAAGTGACTAATGTCGCCCACGTTTCAAGGAAAGTTTCATCAAGTGGTAAAATATGATCTTGGCCTCTTATAGTGCAGAGTAGGTGGCAGGGATGCCAGGGAGGGAATAACATTTCAGGAAGAGGCCCGAGAATGGGAAAAGAATCTCACAGGTGTATGTACTGACATACTGGTCCCTACCACATCCAAAAGTTGAGAGGTGGGTGGATCTAAAGAGAGTAGCGATGAGGCATAAAACTCTACAGTTAGCTTTGGGTGACAATTCTGAAGTGCCTTGAACATCACTGCTAGGAACTGGCACTTTCTAAATGTAGGTAGTGCAGTGTCTTGACAGATCTTCTGAATGAATGAATAAACGTTCCTGGTTGTTGATAAGACTCAAGGAGTTAACATTCTTGTTTTATGGTCACCTTCACATTTAACTTCCTTTTACTTTGCGAAACAATTTACTTTTTCACCAATAGCTTCACTCGCCTGAGGAGCTCCTTACAGGAGGTAACACAGGGGCTGACTTAAGGCAGGTAACTGAGTCACACAACTTTATGAGGATTGAATGGATTCTTTGATATGTCACAATATTTAGACATCAGCTTGCTCTTGGTCAGATTCTTTTTAAAAATATTGTTTAAATGGGTGGGATGGTATTAACTTAGAATCTAGAAACTTTCTAGATAGAAGTAATGTGTAAGTCCTCCTAAAAATGTTAAATGTTCTTATGTAAAACCATTCATGGATTCAGAGAAGCAGTAAAGAAACATTTATACTTTCAGGGAATTTTTAACTTCCTAGTCATTCAAGTTTCCCCTTCTTTAATTAAATACACCACGAAGTGGGGACCTGGTCTGTAACAAAATCTGCACATGTTCAAATTCTGCATTACATTAGTTCCTAAATCTATTTTATTTTAAATGTCCTCCCCTTTCTCTGAATACAAAGTAGATGTCTTGTGCTGCCTAAAACTTGGCATTTCTGAAACTCATTCAGTGTATAAATATATATCTGCTCCAGGAACATGTACCCATGTTTGACTATTTCTTAGAAATGTGCTCTCAATTGAGCAGTCTGCTCAGGCTATTACTCTACTTATGCAAGATCATCTTTCTCTGAATGAGAAGCAGAAAGGCAGTTCAAGTCCTGGAGAAGGTTATCAGCATTTGTGTCTGTAGTTCCTGGAAGTTTTACAGAGTGCATATGTGTTAATATATTTGAAGCTAATTTAAATAAAGTCATTATCGTAATTAAAAATCAAAAATCTTCTGTTTGAGGTTAAATCAAAGGGGTTTCTTTCCTGGCTTAGTTGAAAATGCTAAGCCACAAATGCTTCCTCTACACAACCCCATCAGTAAGTCTCAGTTACTAATGCACGTTTTAGTCCTCCCTGACCCCCTTCAAGAAAATTAAGTGCTTCTTGGGTAGGCAATTTTGAAGAGATCCAAAAGGATCTGATTATGCTGAAAATTTAAATTAACCATATTGTCAGTGCATTCTGTGTATTTGGCAGAGGGTTAGCTACCATTGCTAATATAAATCAAATCAAAAATATTATTTTTCACATTATTCTAATTTTTGTAATAAAATGAAATGTAGGTGTATACGGAGAATTACAAATGTGACCTTTTAAACAGTACTATGTTGCACTTCATTCTGCGGTGACATTTTGAAATTTGTGGTTATTGATTTGCTGTTCTAAAAAAATTTTTAATAACTTCAGTATCCCTAAATGCCCTGCACTTATCAGTCAGTAAGCACTGGCCAAATGAATCACATAGAGATAATTGGCCTAGTGCACACCTTCTCTAAGTAATAGAAGGTATGTGGGATAGATAAGCATGTATATTATGTTTTCTATACTTAGGTAAATGATCAGTGAGAATTTTACCCTAATGTCTATCCTATGTTTGCTGAAGTTTTTATGATAGGCAGAATTCTGATATTATAGAAAAGCATCCCAAACTCAAGATGAGTGGAGAGTCTTAATTCAGAGGTTTTTGCAAATCTAGGAATAATCACACCTCCCTTTATGTATACTATACACCAAAAGTCTTAAAACTCATTTTCCTCTTGTGGGTTTAGGACTTGAGATATAAGAAATGGAAACAAGGGGGCGCCTGGGTTGCTCAGTGGGTTAAGCCTCTGCCTTCAGCTAATGCCATGATCTCAGAGTCCTGGAATCAAGCCCCGCATCGGGCTCTCTGCTCAGAAGGGAGCCTGCTTCCTCCTCCTCTCTGCCTGCCTCTCTGCCGATTTGTGATCTCTCTCTGTCAAATAAATAAATAAAATTAAAAAAAAAAAGAAATGGAAACAAGAAGAAAATTGTTTATTACTGGGGTTCACATAGGTATGAAAGAAAACCACATTAATGCTCTAGTTACTGGCCTGTCTTTTAAAACATTAAAAAAAAAAAGAAAAAAAGATTATCTATTAATTGTGCTAACTTCAGGAATTTTGTGAAGGATAGGCTGCTTGACTATGGATAGCTAGGAAGTAGAATTAAAAAAAATAATACTGAGCCCCATGATAACTAATAGTATTGTTAAAATTAAATACGAAATGGAGCCAGACTTGAGAATTCCCTTAGCAGACAAGACCATTTAAGCCACATAAGCAAAACTAAATTGAACTTATTTCATGAACATAAGCAAAATTTAACTCAGATTAGTTCTTGCAAATGCCTCTGATAATCATAAAAGAAACTTGAGTCATTTTCCTAAATGGTATAAGATAATCACTTATAAGCAATCCCCTGCCATCTGAAAACCCCATTGTAATAACCAATTACTATAAAGGCTAAACAACTTACTCATTTTCATTTTGTAAGACATCCGGTAGCATATGCCTCTGAGCTTTGTATCACTTTTGGGTTTGAAAGTTCCCAGGTTGTGCCCTGTCCTTATATGCACAGTAAGCTCTTACTACATACTATTTACTGATCTGGTTTTATTTTTTACTGTCTCTAGACTTTTGACAGACTCCAGGTTCTTAAAAAAACTCATTCTCTGTATATTTTCCCTATTTGCTGATTTTTAGTCAATGACAATAAGAATAACAGTAAATAATATTTTTGAATATATAATATGTTAAACACGAAATTTTCTTGTCTTATTGTTAGTAAAACTATAAAAGTTCCCCCAAGATTATAAGTAAATGGTCAGACAAAAATAAAACAATTTTTGAGCTTCACTTCTTGAATGTGGGAATATACATATTGATTTTTAGCAAAATATAAATTCTTAACCTCTTTTTGATTTCTTTCCTTACCTCTATATATTTTCTTAGTGCTCATGTGTTAGCAATATCAGTAACTGTTGGTCCTGTCTACATTTTTGAAGCTAATGAAAAGCTTCAGATTTTCGGAAGTGAAGTCTGCTTCATATACATGCCCTCCCCGACAAGGTGATTATTATGTTTTGCAACACAGCACAGTGAAAAAAGAAAGGGTACTGCAGCCAGTCTTGGCCTTAATACTTTTTCTTCCACTTACAAGGTGTATGTATGATTCTAGATAATTTAGTTAACTTCTCTAAAACTCAGTTTTCTCATTTGTAAAGTGAGGGTTGTAATCCATTTATATAGTGTTTTGTGGGAATTAACTAATATTATGCATATTTCTGCTTGGATTGGAGTTAGTGCTCAACAAATGGTAGCAGATGTCATCATTGGAGGTGAACTTGTAAAGGGTTCCTCTCACCAGATAAGATGAAGGTCACAGTTGTTACAAAGTTTATCTGTCTCCTTAATTTTTATTTCTTGATTTTTAGTTCTTATCTTTACATATTTTTTTTCACAAATAACAAAAAATGCAGGATGCCTGGGTAGCTCAGTGGGTTAAGCACATCTGATTCTTGATTTCAGTTAAGGTCGTGAACTTAGGGTCATGAAATAGAGCTCTGTGTTGGACTTCACAATCGGTGTGGAGTCTGCTTGTCCCTCTCCCTCCCCCCAGCTTGTTCTCACTCTCAAATAAATAAATAAATAAAACCTTAAAAAAATGCATTTTCATATCTAAGAAGTACTAAATTTGGGAAAAGTCTTGGAAATCACCCATTATTTCATCCTGACTATGCCACCCTGTGTCATGGCATACTACACCACAAACTTGATTGTTTGGGGGATGATTTTACAGAATATTTTTTCTATTAACTTAAATATATATTTTACATATATTAAGTTACATTTGCACACATATACACATTTTCTAATTTGATATTTAATCATAAATGAAATCATATTATATGGATTTTCTGTGAATTGCTTTTCCTTAAGTACCTTAAAGACTGTATATTAGGCCATATTAACCTACATATTTAAGTATATTAATTTTTTTGCCTTTTCAAAACTGTAGTTTATTTAAACAAAACCAAACAGCTTATCCATTTTTCCCCCTCCCCCATGCCTCACCTCTAACAATCACCTATCAGTTCACTGTATCTTTGACCTTGGCTTTTAAAATTTGTTTATTTATTTAGATTCCATATATGAGAGATTATATGTATTTGTCTTTCTATGTCTGACTTATTTTACTTAGCGTAATTTCTCCAAAGTCCATTCATGTTATCACAAATGGCAAGATTTTATTCTTTTTTATGGCTGAATAACATTCTACTGTATATATATTTATACCATAGTTTATTTATCCATTCATCCATTAAAGGACACTTAGTTTGTGCCCATCTCTTGGCTATTGTATATAATGCTGCAATGAACATGGGTTGCATACATCTTTTCAAGTTAGTGTTTTCATTTTCTTGGATGTATACCCAGAAGGGGAATTACTGGAGCATATTTTCATTTTTAATTTTTTTTGAGGAAACTCCATACTGCTTTCTATAGTAGTTGTACCAATTTACATTTTCACCAGCAGTACACAAGGGTTACCTTTTTTCCATACTCCTGCCAGCACTTGTTCTTTCTTTTCTTTTTTTTTTTTTTTTTTTTAAGATTTTATTTATTTATGTGTTAGAGAGAGAGTGCACAAGCACGGGGAGTGGCAGGCAGAGGCAGAGGGAGAAGCAGGCTCCCCACTGAGCAAGGAGCCTGATGCGGGATTTGATCCCAGGACTCTGGGTCATAACCTGAGCTGAAGGCTTGGAACTTCCGCATCATGACCTGATATGAAGGCAGACACTTAACCCACTGAGCCACCCAGATGCACTCCCTGACTTCTCACTTTCAATGTTGTTTGATGTGTGTATGTACGTGTGTGTGTGTGTGAGATCTTATTTTCTTGATTAAACATACGACATTTAGGTCTGATTTACATCAAAGTACAAGTTTCTCCACCTACCTTTGTTTTCCCTTGTTGTAACAAACTAGCACAAACTTGGTGCTTTGAAACAACAGAAAATTGTTCCCTTTCACAGTTTTGGTGGCCAGAACTCGGAATTAAAGTATCAAGAAGGATGAACTCCCTCTGAAAGCTCCACTGGAGAATCCATTTCTTGCCTTCTGGCAGCTCTAAGTGTCCCTTAGCTGTGGTGCATCAGTACTGTCTTTGCCTACATTGTAACATTACCTCTTCTCTTCTGTCTCTTAACTTTCTTTGTCTCCCTTTTATAAGGATATGTGTGATGGCACTCTCAGACCTGTTCACATAATCTAGGATATGCCTCCCCTCTCAAAAACCCTTAATTTAAACACATTTTTTTTTCTATGTAAGATAACGTTCAGAGCTTCCAGGAAATATGACATGGACATACCATTTTGGAGACCACCATTCAGCTCATTATACCTCTCTACATTTTTAGTTCCATTTTCAGGTGTCTATAATTTTTTCCACATTTTTAAGAACTTAAAACTTTCATTCTGTTCTGAAACTACACTTAAGTTTCCAATCTCTTGGTTCTGTGCTGACTCTAGCAGTTACGTGCTGCAAATAAAAATAGTGTTTAGATTATTGTGACTAGATGTGCATTTCCATAATAGTATGTCTAGATAAATTCTGTTCAATACAAAGTCAGGTAGTATGCTAGGAACACAACACCTTCTCTGTCTAATGTCACCACCCCTCTGCCAGTTGAGATTCTGCCTAATGCTCACTGCAAAGGAATTCTCTTTTCTTCTTTAAATTAATTCCATATTTTAGTTTCTTACATAGGATTTTTAATTTCCTTTACCTCCAGGGCTTTTCATTGCCTTCTTCCTGTTGGTTGATATAAGACATTATACTTTTTTCAGTGTGCCTCTAAAGTTATCTAGAACCTTGATTATTTTCTTTTTTTCCCCCTAAAATTTACTCAATTCTTCTTCCTTAAAATCTTAAGGCTCACTAACTTCTTGCCTAAGTGCTCTCTCCTATTCTTATATTCCCAGTATTTTTCCTTCTACATTTTAGCTTAATTTTCCTGAATACATTTGTAAGTGATTTCCTAAGAAATAATGTGTGGGAGGTTAAGTTTATGGGACCCTGATTGTTTTAAAATGTCTTCCTATTGCCCTCAGAAACTGATTGATACTTTGCCCAGGAATAGAATTCTATACTCATGATCATTTACCTTGAGTAACTTGAAGACTGTTTTGTTGGTAGTCGTGTTAGTGTTTTTTTGCATTCTTGTAGTGCTTCTCATAGTGAGAAGACTAATGCCAGTCTGGTTCTTGTCCTTTTAAAGGTGACTTTTCTCTATTCTCTCTCTTCCTCTAGAGGCTTTGGGACCTTCTATTTTTAAATTCACATTATGAATTTTTATGATAAAATTCTACTTAGTCCTGGAAAGTTATTTCCATCTAAAAATTTGTTTCTTTATGTTGATTTGATGCTTTCAGGTAACTTTAGCTTATAATTATTGTTGTTTTAAATCAAGAAATTATTTCTTCAAAAAGATATTGGGTTGGGGCGCCTGGGTGGCTCAGTGGGTTAAAGCCTCTGACTTCCGCTCAGGTCATGATCCCAGGGTCTTGGGATGGAGTCCTGAATCTGGCTCTTGGCTCAGCAGGGAGCTTGCTTTAAGATATTGGGTTGGGGCGCCTGGGTGGCTCAGTGGGTTAAAGCCTCTGACTTCCACTCAGGTCATGATCCCAGGGTCTTGGGATGGAGTCCTGAATCTGGCTCTTGGCTCAGCAGGGAGCTTGCTTCCCCGCTCTCTCTCTGCCTGCCTCTCTGCCTACTTGTGATCTCTGTCTATCAAATAAATAAATAAAATCTTTATTTCTGCAATAAATAAATAAAGTCTTTATTTCTGCAGCTGATGAAAGGTTATAGGTGATATTTATACTTTCTTTCTTCACTGACTTCATGATCTATTTGCCTTCAAAGAAATTCTCAAGTTGTCAGTATTCTTTGTCTGGAGAGATGACCCAATCCTTCATTTTTAAAAGTATCTGAGCCCTTAATGCTCCCACTTGTGTGGGTTTGCCATATTTTTCCATTAATTTTAACCACTGGTTACAAATTTACTAAGCTCTCATGCATAGGGGCCATTTTTGATTATTTTAGAGAATATTTTAGGATTTAGATAAAATCCTGAAATAATAATTCTTAAAATATTGCTTTCAGCTTCTCCAAAAACTTTCAATTATCCAATAGCAAACTTAATCCTACTGTCTCTTCAACAATGTGAACAAAAAATTACCCAATCACACATATTCTTTATAGTTCCTAATTTATTCAAACCATCTACATCGCAATGGTACTCTAGGTTCTCATTCTGTAGGTTTGATCGTATTTATATTCTTTTTTTTCTTAAATTTTATTTTTTATAAACATATAATATATTTTTATCCCCAGGGGTACAGTTCTGTGACTCGCCAGGTTTACACACTTCACAGCACTCACCATAGCACATACCCTCCCCAATGTCCATAACCCCACCCTCCCTCTCCCAACCCCCCTCCCCCCATCAACCCTCAGTTTGTTTTGTGAGATTAAGAGTCACTTATGGTTTGTCTCCCTCCCAATCCCATCTTGTTTCATTTACTCTTCTCCTACCCCCTTAACCCCCCATGTTGCATCTCCTCTCCCTCATATCAGGGAGATCATATGATAGTTGTCTTTCTCTGATTGACTTATTTCGCTAAGCATGATAACCTCTAGTTCCATCCACATCGTCGCAAATGGCAAGATTTCATTTCTTTTGATGGCTGCATAGTATTCCATTGTGTATATATACCACATCTTCTTTATCCATTCGTCTGTTGATGGACATCTAGGTTTTTTCCATAGTTTGGCTATTGTAGACATTGCTGCTATAAACATTCGGGTGCACGTGCCCCTTCGGATCACTACGTTTGTATCTTTAGGGTAAATACCCAGCAGTGCAATTGCTGGGTCATAGGGTAGTTCTATTTTCAACATTTTGAGGAACCTCCATGCTGTTTTCCAGAGTGGTTGCACCAGCTTGCATTCCCACCAACAGTGTAGGAGGGTTCCCCTTTCTCCGCATCCTTGCCAGCATCTGTCATTTCCTGACTTGTTAATTTTAGCCATTCTGACTGGTGTGAAGTGGTATCTCATTGTGGTTTTGATTTGTATTTCCCTGATGCTAAGTGATATGGAGCACTTTTTCATGTGTCTGTTGGCCATCTGGGTGTCTTCTTTGCAGAAACGTCTGTTCATGTCTTCTGCCCATTTCTTGATTGGATTATTTGTTCTTTGGGTGTTGAGTTTGCTAAGTTCTTTATAGGTTTTGGACACTAGCCCTTTATCTGATATGTCATTTGCAAATATCTTCTCCCATTCTGTCAGTTGTCTTTTGGTTTTGTTAACTGTTTCCTTTGCTGTGCAAAAGCTTTTGATCTTGATGAAATCCCAATAGTTCATTTTTGCCCTTGCTTCCCTTGCCTTTGGCGATGTTCCTAGGAAGATGTTGCTGCAGCTGAGGTCGAAGAGGTTGCTGCCTGTGTTCTCCTCAAGGATTTTGATGGATTCCTTTCTCACATTGAGATCCTTCATCCATTTTGAGTCTATTTTCCTGTGTGGTGTAAGGAAATGATCCAATTTCATTTTTCTGCATGTGGCTGTCCAATTTTCCCAATACCATTTATTGAAGAGGCTGTCTTTTTTCCATTGGACCTTCTTTCCTGCTTTGTTGAAGATTAGTTGACCATAGAGTTGAGGGTCTATTTCTGGGCTCTCTATTCTGTTCCATTGATCTATGTGTCTGTTTTTGTGCCAGTACCATGCTGTCTTGATGATGACAGCTTTGCAATAGAGCTTGAAGTCCGGAATTGTGATGCCACCGACTTTGGCTTTCTTTTTCAATATTCCTTTGGCTATTTGAGGTCTTTTCTGGTTCCATATAAATTTTAGGATTATTTGTTCCATTTCTTTGAAAAAAATGGATGGTACTTTGATAGGAATTGCATTAAATGTGTAGATTGCTTTAGGTAGCATAGACATTTTCACAATATTTGTTCTTCCAATCCAGAAGCATGAAACATTTTTCCATTTCTTTGTGTCTTCCTCCATTTCTTTCATGAGTAGTTTATAGTTTTCTGTGTATAGATTCTTAGTCTCTTTGGTTAGGTTTATTCCTAGGTATCTTATAGTTTTGGGTGCAATTGTAAATGGGATTGACTCCTTAATTTCTCTTTCTTCTGTCTTGTTGTTGGTGTAGAGAAATGCAACTGATTTCTGTGCATTGATTTTATATCCTGACACTTTACTGAATTTCTGGACAGGTTCTAGCAGTTTTGGAGTGGAGTCTTTTGGGTTTTCCACATATAGTATCATATCATCTGCGAAGAGTGATAGTTTGACTTCTTCTTTGCCGATTTGGATGCCTTTAATTTCTTTTTGTTGTCTGATTGCTGAGGCTAAGACTTCTAGTACTATGTTGCACAGCAGTGGTGATAACGGACATCCTTGCCGTGTTCCTGACCTTAGCAGAAAAGCTTTCAGTTTTTCTCCATTGAGAATGATATTTGTGGTGGGTTTTTCATAGATGGCTTTGATAATATTGAGGTGTGTGCCCTCTATCCCTACACTTTGAAGAGTTTTGATCAGGAAGGGATGCTGTACTTTGTCAAATGCTTTTTAGCACCTATTGAGAGTATCATATGGTTCTTGTTCTTTCTTTTATTAATGTGTTGTATCACATTGATTGATTTGCGGATGTTGAACCAACCTTGCAGCCCTGGAATAAATCCCACTTGGTCGTGGTGAATAATCCTTTTAATGTACTGTTGAATCCTATTGGCTAAGTATTTTGTTGAGAATTTTTGCATCTGTGTTCATCAAGGATATTGGTCTGTAGTTCTCTTTTTGATGGGATCCTTGTCTGGTTTTGGGATCAAGGTGACGCTGGCCTCATAAAATGAGTTTGGAAGTTTTCCTTCCATTTCTATTTTTTGGAACAGTTTCAGGAGAATAGGAATTAGTTCTTCTTTAAATGTTTGGAAGAATTCCCCCAGGAAGCCGTCTGGCCCCGGGCTTTTGTTTGTTTGGAGATTTTTGATGACTGTTTCAATCTCCTTACTGGTTATGGGTCTGTTCAGGCTTTCTATTTCTTCCTGGTTCAGTTGTGGTAGTTTATATGTCTCTAGGAATGCATCCATTTCTTCCAGATTGTCAAATTTGTTGGCGTAGAGTTGCTCATAGTATGTTCTTATAATTGTATTTCTTTGGTGTTAGTTGTGATCTCTCCTCTTTCATTCATGATTTTATTTGTTTGGGTCCTTTCTCTTTTCTTTTTGATAAGTCTGGCCAGGGGTTTATCAATCTTATTAATTCTTTCAAAGAACCAGCTCCTAGTTTCGTTGATTTGTTCTATTGGTTTTTTTTGGTTTCTATGTCATTGATTTCTCCTCTGATCTTTATGATTTCTCTTCTCCTGCTAGCTTTAGGGTTTCTTTCTTGTTCTTTCTCCAGCTCCTTTAGGTGTAGGGTTAGGTTGTGTACCTGAGACCTTTCTTATTTCTTGAGAAAGGCTTGTACTGCTATATATTTTCCTCTCAGGACTGCCTTTGTGGTGTCCCACAGATTTTGAACCGTTGTGTTTTCATTATCATTTGTTTCCATGAATTTTTTCAATTCTTCTTTAATTTCCTGGTTGACCCATTCATTCTTTAGAAGGATGCTGTTTAGTCTCCATGTATTTGGGTTCTTTCCAAATTTCCTCTTGTGATTGAGTTCTAGCTTCAGAGCATTGTGGTCTGAAAATATGCAGGGAATGATCCCAATCTTTTGATACTGGTTGAGACCTGATTTAGGACCGAGGATGTGATCTATTCTGGAGAATGTTCCATGTGCCCTAGAGAAGAATGTGTATTCTGTTGCTTTGGGATGAAATGTTCTGAATATATCTGTGATGTCCATCTGGTCCAGTGTGTCATTTAAGGCCTTGATTTCCTTGTTGATCTTTTGCTTGGATGATCTGTCCATTTCAGTGAGGGGAGTGTTAACGTCCCCTACTATTATTGTATTATTGTCGATGTGTTTCTTTGTTTTTGTTATTAATTGGTTTATATAGTTGGCTGCTCCCACGTTAGGGGCATAGATATTTAAAATTGTTAGATCTTCTTGTTGGACAGATCCTTTGAGTATGATATAGTGTCCTTCCTCATCTCTTATTATAGTCTTTGGCTTAAAATCTAATTGATCTGATATAAGGATTGCCACTCCTGCTTTCTTCTGATGTCCATTAGCATGGTAAATTCTTTTCCACCCCCCTCACTTTAAATCTGGAGGTGTCTTTGGGTTTAAAATGAGTTTCTTGTAGGCAACATATAGATGGGTTTTGTTTTTTTATCCATTCTGATACCCTGTGTCTTTTGATTGGGGCATTTAGCCCATTAACATTCAGGGTAAGTATTGAGAGATATGAATTTAGTGCCATTGTATTGCCTGTAAGGTGACTGTTATTGTGTATTGTCTCTGTTTCTTTCTGATCTACTACTTTTAGGGTCTCTCTTTGCTTAGAGGACCCCTTTCAATATTTCCTGTAGAGCTGGTTTGGTGTTTGCAAATTCTTTCAGTTTTTGTTTGTCCTGGAAGCTTTTAATCTCTCCTTCTATTTTCAATGATAGCCTAGCTGGATATAGTATTCTTGGCTGCATGTTTTTCTCGTTTAGTACTCTGAATATATCATGCCAGCTCTTTCTGGCCTGCCAGGTCACTGTGGATAAGTCTGCTGCCAATCTAATATTTTTACCATTGTATGTTACAGACTTCTTTTCCCGGGCTGCTTTCAGGATCTTCTCTTTGTCACTAAGACTTGTAAATTTTACTATTAAGTGATGGGGTATGGACCTATTCTTATTGATCTTGAGGGGGGTTCTCTGAACCTCCTGGATTTTGATGCTTGTTCCCTTTGCCATATTGGGGAAATTCTCTCCAATAATTCTCTCCAATATACCTTCTGCTCCCCTCTCTGTTTCCTCTTCTTCTGGAATCCCAATTATTCTAATGTTGTTTCGTCTTATGGTGTCACTTATCTCTCGAATTCTCCCCTCGTGGTCCAGTAGCTGTTTGTCCCTCTTTTGCTCAGCTTCTTTATTCTCTGTCATTTGGTCTTCTATATCGCTAATTCTTTCTTCTGCCTCATTTATCCTAGCAGTGAGAGCCTCCATTTTTGATTGCACCTCATTAATCGCTTTTTTGATTTCAACTCGGTTAGATTTTAGTTCTTTTATTTCTCCAGAAAGGGCTTTTATCTCTCCGGAGAGGGTTTCTCTAATATCTTCCATGCCTTTTTCGAGCCCGGCTGGAATCTTGAGAATCGTCATTCTGAACTCTAGATCTGACATATTACCAATGTCTATATTGATTAGGTCCCTAGCCTTTGGTACTGCCTCTTGTTCTTTTTTTTGTGGTGAATTTTTCCGCCTTGTCATTTTCTCCATATAAGAGTATATGAAGGAGCAAGTAAAATACTAAAAGGGTGGCAACAACCCCAGGAAAATATGCTTTAGCCAAATCAGAAGAGATCCCAAATCGTGAGGAGGGAGAAAGGGGATAAAAAGAGGTTCAGAAAAAAAAAAAGAAGAAGAAAGAAACAATTAAAAAAAGAAAACCAATAAGGAAAATATAAAAAGGAAAAAAATATCTATATATTAGATAAACTAGTTAAAAAACGTTAAAAAAAATAAAAAAAAATAAAAAAACGTTAAAAAAGAAAAGGGTAAAGTTAAAAAAATTTAGCCGAAGAAGAGAAAAAAAAAAATTGAAAAAGAAAAAAAAAATTAAATTAACTGCAAGGCTAAAGAATCATGGGGAGAAAGCCATGACTTCCGTGCTTTGCTTTCTCCTCCTCTGGAATTCCACTGCTCTCCTTGGTATTGAAACTGCACTCCTTGGTAGGTGAACTTGGTCCTGGCTGGGTTTCTTGTTGATCTTCTGGGGGAGGGGCCTGTTGTAGTGATTCTCAAGTGTCTTTGCCCCAGGCGGAATTGCACCGCCCTTACCAGGGGCCGGGCTGAGTAATCCACTTGGGTTTGCTTTCGGGAGCTTTTGTTCCCTGAAAGCTTTCCGTAGAGTTCCGGAGGGCGGGAATGAAGATGGCGGCCTCCCGGTCTCGTCCCGGAGGAGCCGAGAGCCTGGGGCCCCACTCCCCAGTGCGCCCTCAGAGAACAGCGCCCAATTACTCCCGTCACCCTGGCCTCCGGCCACGCTCCGAGCTGACCGAGCCTGCGACTGGTTCAAGGTAACCCCGAGCTGTGAGCTCACTCCTCGGCTCTGTCTCTGTAGCCGGCTTCCCCGTTCTAATACCTGTAAGCTCTGTGACACTCAGACACCCCCGATCCTTCTGTGACCCTGCGGGACCTGAGGCCACGCTGACCCCGCGTGGGCTTCACCCCAGTTAAGCCTCTGGAGCGATGTCCCTCAGCGGAATAGACTTTTAAAAGTCCCGATTTTGTGCTCCGTTGCTCCGCTGGTTGCCGGGAGCTGGCCCCTCCCCCCGCGGTCTATCTTCCAGTCGCTTTGGATTCACTTCTCCGCCAGTCCTACCTTTCAGAAAGTGGTTGATTTTCTGTTTCTAGAATTGCTGTTCTTCTTCTCTTCGATCTCCCATTGGATTTGTAGGTGTTTGCAATCTTTAGATAAGCTATCTAGCTGATCTCCCGCTACCTGAAGTAGTCTCAGCCTGCTACTTCTCTGCCATCTTGACTCCTCCCTCGTATTTATATTCTTTTGTCTTCCTGATCTCATTCTTTTTCTTTCCTTTAATTCTCTTTCATTTTCTTTAAGCTCTGGAGTGTGGAGTTAGGACATGTTGGGACTCCCTTCAGAAAATCATGTATTATTATCTCTACCTGACTCTCTTTCTTTTCATGGCAAATACCTCAGGATTTGATTCCCAGTATTTGTTATCTTCCTTCATCATATTATTTCTGCTGTTTGTCACGTGTATCAACTCTAAGACTATTAAACTTCTTGGGAACAAGCACCATATTCCATTCCTACAGCATCTTCTTTTAGGACCAAGTTCTGACTGCACACAGGAAAAGTTAGGTAAATATTATTCACACATTTAATGGCATTCACTCCAAATCAAACCAAACCAAAACAAACCCCTTACAGATTTCCTCCTATAGTCCAGACATAGCTTTAAGAATTGTGGATACAGGACTGAATAAGGCACAGAAGTCCTCATCCTCATGGGACTTCATTTAAATATTTCATTATGTGACATTCTATTCTATCTGAATTTGGGTTGAATTTATTTAGTGGAATCAGACCAAAACTTATTGTGTACTTATTCTATGCACTTGATATCTTGGGTTCTCTGCGATGTGAAAATGATGAAAACACAGGCCCAGGCCATAAAGGCCTTGACAGTTTAATGAAGTACACTATATAGAGATACAAGCAAATTGAAGGAAGACTTTATAGGCAGGGGCTAATGCTCTGTAGGGAAAATGGTAAAGTTTTCAATCAATAAATAACATCTAAGTTAGCTTTAACATAGAAGGAACTTGAGTGTATAGAGTTGAAGCATTGAATCATGAGTGAGCAAAGCCATGGTACTGGACTCAGCCCATGGGGTTCTTTCCTTCATCTCAGAGGAAATCCATGGAATCCCTTTGTATTTGTTGCCTGGAACAGCATGCTGACTTCAAGGAATAGTCAGTGTTGACAGTTGCTGCCAAGAACTAACTGGCCCTGTCCCACTTCTGGCCCTCCAGATCTACATGCAGCTCTTGTGTAGTTCTGGTCATACAAAGAGTCTCTGGGGGATTTACTTTTTTTTTTTTTTTTAAGATTTTATTTATCTGTCAGAGAGAAAGAGAGAGAGAGAGAGCACACAGGCAGGCAGAGAGGCAGGCATAGGCGGAGAGAGAAGCAGGCTCCCTGCTGAGCAAGGAGCCCAACGCGGGACTCGATCCCAGGACCCTGGGATCATGACCCGAGCCGAAGGCAGTGGCCTAACCCACTGAGCCACCCAGGCATCCCTGGGGGATTTACTTTTAATTCACTGTCTGAAAAAAAACACTTTTCTTTTTCTATTCAGTATGTTTTATTTATGTCACATATAATTTCTTTCCATACTCTTACGAATTCTCTCTTTAAAGGATGCTACCTATCTTTCCAGCGCTATTTTCAAAACCATGAATCCCTCTTGCTCTTGCTTTTGTTTTAAAATAATTCACAAAGCTATTAGAGTCATAACCTAGAAAGGAATTTTTCTTTCTTTATAAAAGTCTGCCTGAGCCCCTTACAAGCCTAATGAGCAAATAAAGTCCTAGATCTGAGTTGTTTTAAGAGAGTTTAAAGGCATTTTCTTGGCTAATGTTCAAGGTCCTTTTTAAATACTTCACCATAAAGTGTCTTGACTGCTTCTTTTTGTGGAACTGAAATGGCATGTTGGGAAAATATGTATTTTCATTTAAAGTAAAAAATGGGCACAGAGTGCAAACTTTTTGTCCCAAGAAGCTTGAATTACAAGCTCCCAGATCAAGCTTCTTTTGAAGTTTTAATTCCTTTTCTTATAAAGAACACAGCACCGAGCTATATAAGTATCCATAATGCAGAAATATGGCTGATTCAAGCATCAATAGCTTTTACTTGAACACTTGAGAAAACAATATGTATTATCTAAGTATACTCTCTCCTTTATACTGAGACTAGGTCTTTATAATTTTTAAACCTTTTATAATGTAAACACAAAATAAATAAAGTGCAATAAAATAAAACAGTAAATAAAGATAGCACATTCTAAATTATTCAGGGGCTAATCGCTCCATTTCAGAAATATTTGAGCACTAGTATGTTACTCTCTCACTTGATTCTTACATTGCCTCTTAACATCCTCATGTGAAAAGAGAATGAAAGAGAACAAACCTAAATTTAAGCTCATTTTTTACTTGTGTGCAAGTCTGATAAGGGGCTTGGTGGGAAGGAGATTGAAAATAATTCAGCAACTTAATGTTACCTGCAGATGTGAAATAATTCATGCTCTTCTCCTCATTACCTTAGAAAACAGGAAAGCTGCATAAATTGATCTGAGAAAGAAAATATCAGCCTGTTAGTTATAGGGAATCTAACATTTTCTGTAACCTCAAGAAAAGCATAAGTCAGGATATATAGGGACTATGTCTATGCATTCCAAATAAATTTCATTTCAAACAAAAGTAGTTATTTAGAAAGATCTTTTGAGAAATAAGACATCTATAACTCAGCATTTACCTAGAGTCTTTTCTCATATTCGTCTTTAAAGAGTCACTTCCTATTTTTCAATTTCTATTCCTTAAATTTAATCCCAGGTAACTTAAATTTCAGGGCAGTGGGCATTGCCTGTGAGATAATAATGCAGTAGATAATGTACTAGATAATAATGTAGTAGAGTACTTGAAATTTTCTAATTCAGTTTTAGATACATCATTTCATTATCTCAATAACTCTAGTTTGTATAAAATTCTTCCATTTTACAAGGGCAAAACAAAGAAAAAGAGAAGATAATAGATTTGCCTATGGTGCCCAGCTAGTTAGAGAAGTGGTTATAAGATATTCAGTAAGAAAACCCATCACTTCTCTTCGGCCTTCCATCATAGTAAAAAGAGCCCTTGCTGGTTACTTATTCTATGACAAGCACTATGCTCAGCTCATGGTGGTAATTATCTCATTTCATCCTTACAAGCCTGCAGTAGGATTATTCGTATCCTCATTTAGCAGATAAGAACACTAAGCACTGAGAAGGTAGATAACTTGTCCAAGCTGTTAAGTTGGTTTGTCTAGAACTCCCATTGGTGGAATACAAAGTCTTCCATCATATCCTCCTGGTTATAATTCCTCTGGCACCTTATTTTGAGTAATGGGGAATCCCTGAAACAGTCAAGTAAGTGTGTGTTACTCTCTTTAGAAAGTGTATTCTCTTTCAGAAATTTTTTTGTAGCTGTATGCACCCAACACAGTATATACCTCTTGCTTTTAATTTTATTATTATTTTTTAAAAGATTTTATTTATTCATATGACAGAGAGAGGGAGAGAGAATGTGTGCACACACACAAGCGGGGGAGCCTCAGGCAGAGGGAGAGAGAGAAGCAGGCTCCCCGCTGAGCAGAGAGCCAGACCTGGACATAGGGCTGGATCCTAGGATCCTGGGATCATGACCAAACCAGCTGAGCCGTCCGGGCACCGCTTGTTTTTCATTTCAAAGTGCATATTCTGGAAAAGGGAAGGGGTGCTGACAAATAACTTACAGGAAAGATTTGGAGGCATATTAGTTTAATATAAACTAATTCCTATCGTATCTTAGTTTACCAAGCTTTCATTGTTTTCAAGCCTTTACCCCTTCTTTTTTTCATTCTTTACAGATAGCTATATGTGGCAAAGATGAATTAATTCATATTTTTCTGCATTGTATTATTCTCTGCAAAAATTGTATGCTTTAAAAAGAAATCTCACACAGAATATTTTCTTGGTTTAAACAGAAACCTGTTGCTGGTGAATTTATTTGCACATGGCCAACGCATTTTATTCCTGTTAAGAATTCTTTGGTACTGGCCTACCCCCACAACTGTTTCATGCTCTTTCTTTGTTAAATATCTCATGTTTACCCCATTAAAAATATATCTCAACCGTCAGAGGTTGCTGTGATTTTACTTACAGTTGACTCCTACCAAAAAACAGAACAAAACAAAACAAATTCCAAGTCAGATTCTAATCCCGTTATAAGGCCCAGGTGAAACAGCTGCAGTGGTGATAAATTAGAGTCATTTAAAATTTTTGGAATGTTGTAACACTCTAGCATAATCTATTAATGGCAAGTTATACAGACTTGTTCCCAGCCTAAGCCAATATACTGATTTTTTATTATGTGTATGGAACTGCTAAATTTTATTTAAATTTTTGAGCATTTAATAAGAATATTACCTTTTCATAAGCTTATGTATTGTCATCCTGTTTCGAAAGGACCCACTCCGAGGTCTTAGAAGTTGTCTTTTTGTAATATACTTTGGAAAATGGTGACACACATATATAGGGTTGTAAACAAATGTATACATACATGTCTGATACATACATACATACTTATATTTACAACTAATATATATTAGATACACACACACATATATATATGCACTAAAGAGGGATACTTTATTTCAGAAATCCAGGGTTAAAAAAAGATACATAATGAATCAAAATAGAAAAAAATGAAAATATTACATTTATGATAATAATTATTTCATTTAATCTGTTTATGGCTTCTTATATATGATCTTTTCTATGGATTCCCTCTCTTAGAAGCAGAGAATAAATATCAGTAATTTAAAACACCAAACCAAATTAATCAGTAATTTAAATCACTAAACCAAAGACAAAACTTAAAATTAAAAATATCTGTCATTTTCATTACTTATAGCCAGTTTTTGTTATTGACTATATTTTTAGGTAAATAATTCTTTAAAGAATTCCATGCTTTTTTATTTGGTTATACACTTACATTGTGTTTCCCAGATGCATATTTTGCTTATAACAGTGCTATATAGCTTTTAAACTATTCAAAATATGGGTAAAATAATTAAATCAACACACAGGAAAAGAAAGTTGGTCACTGAATAATTTTTATCTAGTTAGGGAAAATATATATTTAATATTAATTGATTTATTTATTCATTCTTTCACTCCAAAGACATTTCATGAGAACTTACCAGTGTCAGGGACTATGGTAGGTGCTGTGGTCTTGGTGAATGAACAGAATAATTCTCAAGATAATACAAAAGAGATTGAATTTATTTTAAAATACTAATGGGCATGTTCAGTCAGAACACTTTGCAATTCAGAATGCCATATCTCAAATTCAAGTGAGACTTGATGTTTTGTTTTGCTTAAGAAAACATTTTACTTTTGATTTATGTACTTAATTTGAAACTGGATCATACTGATGAGGTATATAATGATAATGCAGAAATATCCTGAAGGTTTATCCCAGATGCAGGCTCTGAAACCTGAAGCATGATTATGCTCATAAAACTCAGAATCTATTCTGAAACTCTGACCTCATTTCCACCAAAATAGATTGACATTCTACAAAATCTGTGATTCAGTGACATCCGTTTAATCTACCGTGTCATTTGAATATGAATACGTGCACTTTCTTATACAGGTCAACAATGCCCTTTTCTTGTTTTCCTTGCAGGTTCAAGTCTCCTGTTTTTGGTGAGTTATGCCAAATCACTAAGAATGCTTTATCTTGGAAGCTGCTAGATGGCTGACATTTTGGGTCTCTAGCATTATTTTATTCAAAAAGAGTCCTTGATCAGGAGTAACTCAGTTAATTCCTTCAAAAAACTTTTCTGACTAAAGTATCTGTAGTATTAAAAAGAAAAAGAAAAGACAAAAAGTTCTTCATACTTGATATTGACCTCTAAATAATTCTTAAACCAGTGATGGATTTTAGACAGGACAAAAGAAATTTGCATTTCGGTTTATCTACTCTTATCCATCTCATTGTAAATCTAACTTGCAAAATTCACAGCATAAACTCACTTGGTAACTTTCTTTTGACTTAACCTCTTATCACTTACTGGTTCCTCTTTTCATTGCAGGCACTTCATTTACAGTTACTATAACTTCCATTTTTGACTTAACCTTCAAAACTTCTTTACTTTGTAGGTAGAGAATAAGGTCCCATAAGTCAAATATCATTTACTAACAAATCATAAAAAACTTTGTTGTGCTAAAAACATCAGGTAAATCCATATCCTAGGTCTAGTGGTTTAAACTATGCTTTGTATATTTGGGACTTTAATATCAAGTGTATTATTTATTTGGCAAATTATAATCTTGTTTTTCTTTTTTATATTAGATTCAATTCATCTACTTGAAGGATCTGAGTTTATTATGCTTTGTTATATGATAGTTTGTCTAAATATAGTACTTTTATATGCTATCATGTGCATTGTAGGACAGTACTTTTCAAATCTGATGGCTCAGTAGTGACGCAGTAAAATTACTTGCATTCCAAATACATATTTCAATGTTCCTTGAGTTATGTTTGAGAAAATATTGTTAATATTCTAGGTTTATTTCCTTATTTAGTGGAAAGATGGGAAATGAAAGCTTAATGTGATTTGAAATAATAACCAACATTTTTTTTTTAAGATTTTATTTATTTATTTGACAGACAGAGATCACAAGTAAGTAGAGAGGCAGGCAGAGAGAGAGGGGGAAGCAGGCTCCCTGCTGAGCAGAGAGCCTGATGTGGGACTCGATCCCAGGACCCTGAGATCATGACCTGAGCTGAAGGCAGAGGCTTAGCCCACTGAGCCACCCAGGTGCCCCAATAACCAACATCTTTAAGAGTGACAGAAAGACCAGAAATATTAGTAATTGACTTTAGAAAACTAACAGGATTCTCAGAAATAAATATGCTATAAATGTTATTGTTTTTAATAGGTCAAATACCCTTAAGATGTCAACTCTTTGGGGTTTTTGACTCCACTCCAATGTTGTGACATAGAAGGCTCCTGAATACGTCTCTTCCCCTGGACATCCTAAACCTACAACAACACATGGAATAATTCTCTCTGAGATAAATCAGAAGCTGAGTGTCTCCTACACATTGGGTGAATAAGAAAATGTCCACATTGAAAAGGATGGGAAAGACTGAGACATGATTTCACCATGAACCCCACCCCTGGGCACAGTGACATAAAATAAGGAATGAACTTCCATCTCCTGGCTTCTCTTGGAGAAGCAAAGTGTTTGGACCCAACATCTAAACCTTAACTTTTAAGACTTTCCTTTGATGGGCAGTCCTCCAGAACACCTCATTTTGAAAGCCAATGGGGCTTGTACCCTTGAGACCCACAAAACTATAACAAAGAAATATTTTTTAAACATTTCACAACCTTGCTGTGTTTATTCCACCAGGATTCAGCACAGAGGAAACAGAAACACCCTGCTCCCAGTCTTTCCCTAAAAGAGATCTATTTGCATATTCTAAAAGCTGCTGCCTGAGGGTTTGGCTATTAATCAGACTGTGTCTAGATGTTAACTGAGAGTCTCTCTTCTGAGACACTGACAGGTCTTGGCACCCCTTAACTACTGGAAACCACTGAAAACAATGAAGACATCATGGATATTCACAAAGCTTTGAAACACAACCAAGAGCTCAGTCTGGGTTGAAGATAATATTTATTTTCTACAGGGGACCACTCTGTCAAAAGTGGAAGAGGTGACTGTTTTACCTAATGCACAGAAACCAACAGAATGTCAAAGAAAATAAAGAAACAGAGGAATATGTTCTAAACAAAAGAATAAGATAAAAATTCAGAAGCAGATGGTAGTGAAAGACTGGATCAAGCAGAAGAAAGGATTAGCAGGTAGTGGAATTCAACCACATTAGCAGGTAGTGGAATTGAACCACATTCAATAACATGAAAAATAAATAAATGAAGAAAAATGACAATAGCTTAAAGGATTTATACCACCAAGCAGACCAATATGCAGATGATAGGATTTGCAGAAGGAGAAGAGAGAGAAAAAAGGGCAGAAAAATTACGCAAAGAAATAATGGTTGAAAAGTTTCTTAATTTGAAGAAAGAAACAGATAGTTCTTTTAAGATAGTTCCAATTAAGATAAATAAATCCAACAGACCCACATTGAGACACATTATAATTAAATTGTTAAAAGTTAAAGGAAAGACACTTAAAAACAGCAAGAGAAAAACAACTTATAATTTAAAGGAAGTGAACTCATATATCTATCAGCAAATTTTTCAGCAGAAACTTGGTAAGCCAGAAGGTTTTGCCCTATTATAGTCAAAGTGCTGAAAGAAAAAAACCTGCCAATCAAGGATATTCTACCTAGCAAAGTTGTTGTTCAGGACTGAAGAAGAGATGAAGGGTTTTGCAGATAAGCAAAAGCTGAAGGAGTTCATCACCACTAGACTGGCCTTCTTAAAAATGTTAAAAAGAAGACATAATGATACCACACAAACACAAAGGATCGTAAGAGACTGCTATGAACAATTGTGTGACAACAAATTGGACAACCAAGAAGAAATGGATAAATTACTAGAAACATACAGTCTTCTAAGACCAAGCAATGAAGAAATAGAAAATTTAAGCAGACTGATTACTAATAATGAGATTGAATCAATAATGAGAAACCTCACAGCAAAAAGGGTACAGGACCAGATGAGTTCACTTGTGAACTAGAAGAATTAGAAGAAGAATTAATAACATTAGAAGAAGAATTAATACTTTCCAGGAAGTAGAAGAAGGAGGAACCCCTTCAAACTAATTTTATAAGGCCAGCATTATCCTGTGACCAAACCAGACAAAGACACTACAAGAAAAGACAGTTATGACCTAATAGCTCTGATGAATATTGATGAAAAGATGCTCAACAAAATATTAGCAAATTAACTCAACAATACATTAAAAGGCTCATACACCATAATCAAGTGGGATTTGTTCCAGGAATACAAGGGTGGTTCAACATGAACAAATTAATCAATGTGATACATCATGTTAACAAAATGAGAATAAAGATTATATGATCATCTCAATAGATTCAGAATATGCATTTAACAAAATTTAACATTCATTTATGATAAAAAGTTCTCAACAAAGTGGTTATAGAGGGAATGTGACTCAACATGATTGAAGCCCATATATGACAAGCCCACAGCTAACATCATACTTAATGACAAAAAGTAGAAAGTTTTTCTCTAATATCAGGAAAGGACAAGAATGCCTACTCTCTTTTCACAGGGAAAAAAAAAAAAAGGAAGAAAGGAAAGAAATCCTAGAATTTATCTGGAGCCCTAAGACACCTCAAATAGCCAAAGCAATCTTGAGAAAGAAGAACTTGGCTGGAAGCATCACACTTTCTGATTTCAAACCATCATACAAAGCTCTACTAATTAAACCAGTATGGTATTGATATAACAGAGATACTGAAATCAATGGTACAGAATAGAGAGCACACAAATAAACCTAACACGTATGACCAATTACTTTACTACAAGGAATCCATGAATGTACAATGGGGAAAGACCATCTCTCGAATAAATGGTGTTGCAGATACTGGACAGCCACATGTAGAACAATGAAACTGGACCTCTTTTTTATACCATACATAAATGCCAACTCACAATTGACTAAAGACTTGAACATATGACCTGAAATCATAAAACTCCTAGAAGAAACATAGGGGTAAGCTCTTTGGCATTAGTCCTGGAAATGATTTGTTTATTTATCTTTTGTTTTGGCACCAAAAGCAAAGACAACAAAAGTAAAAATGAATATGTGGGACCATATTAAGCTAAAAGGTTTCTGTAAAGGAAAGGAAAACATCAATCCAATAAAAAGGCAACCTAAGAGAGAAGGGGAGAAAATATTTTCAAATCATTTATCTCATGAGGGGTTAATATCTAAAGTATATAAATAACTCCTACAACTCAATAGCAAACAAAGCAAAACAATAATAGCAGCAATAACAAAAATCAATCAAGCCAATTAAAAAACGAGCAGAGGAACTGAATAGACACTTTTCCAAAGAAGACATGCAAAAGGCCAATAGGTCCATGAAAAGATGCTCAACAGCACTAATCATAAGGGAAAGGCAAATTGAAAGCACAATGAGGTATGACCTCACACCTCTTGGAATGGCTGTCATCAAAAAGATGAGAGATAAGTTTTGGTGAGAATGTGAAGAAAAGGTAATCCGTGTGCATTCTTAGTGGGAATGGAAATTAATGAAACTATGAGAAACAATATGGATATTCCTCAAAAAATTCAATATAGAACTACCATATAACTCAGCAATCCCACTTTGGGGTGTATATGAAAAAGAAAATAAGATATCAAAGAGATAATTGCACCCATGCTTATTAACAGCATTATTCACAGTAGCTAAAATATGAAAACAACCTAAGCGTTGGTTAATGATAAATGGATAAAGAAGATGTGGTGTATATGTGTGTGTGTGTATGTGTGTATCTCATATATAATCATATTATATTATGGCATTATATTACATATGTGTTATATATATAATACAAAAATCTGAATACAAACTACAGAAGTACCAAATAATATATATACAATGGAATATTATTCAATCATGAGAAAGAAGGAATTCCTGACATCTACAACAACATGAGTGGACCTTGAGGGCATTATGCTTAGCAAAATGAGTTAGACATAGAAAGCCAAATACTCTATGGTATCACTTAATATGTGGAATCTAAGAGAAAAAAAAAGATCATACTTACCAGAAGAGAGAATAAAAAGATACTTTCCAGGGGCTAGAGATTGGGGAAAATAGAGAGAGGTTGGTGAAAGGGTACAAACTTACAATTATAAAATGATTAAGTTCTGATATTCTAATGTAAAACACAATGACTATAGTTGCTAACACAGCACTGTATAATTGAAATTTTCCAAGAGAGTAGGTGAATGAAATAATATTTTTATTTTGTGAATTTTTTAGAATTTGTTAATTTGACAAAAATTAATGTTCTAATTCTGTTTTGCTTATCTCACATTTAAGAGTTTGAATTTTCATAGATTTCTCTTATAATAGGTTTAAAAATATAGAATATAAAATATTTTAAAATCAATTTTCTGACGCTTAAATGTTTTCACACACAAAAAAGATAAATATGTGAGGTAACAGATGTTAATTAGCTCAGTGGGAGGAATTCTTTCACGATGTATACATATATAAATTCACCATGATATCTTACCATTATCTGATATCATCATTAAATATCTTACAATTTTATATGTCAATTCCATCTCTTTTAAAGCTGAAATAAAAAATAAAAAGACTTTGGGAACTTAATAAAATCTAGTTTGAGGCCATTGATTGGATCTCAATTTGAATAGTCATCTATAAAATTCACATTTGGGATAACTGGCATATTTTAATCTGTATTACATATTAAATAATTATAGTAATTATTATTTTGTCAAATTTGAAAATGATATTGTCATTATATAAGACAAAGCCCTTGTTTTTGTGGGATATGTGCCTAAAATTCTAAAGCTCAGGCTAAGCTTGTCATATTTCTCTGTCATTTGAAACATATAAAATTAGAATAAAATAATGTACAGCTGTTTATACTGAGAAAAAGTCAAATAATCAGACATATCTGTGATGACATACGGTAAAAGTGAAGAAAACAAAACTCTTTAGTTCTAATCCTGATGTTCATTTCACCTATTAGTGACTTAGCTGGAAATATTTGGTGTTTGGTGGGGCAGGAGAGATAGTGTCAAAACTTCATGTAATTTGCTTTAAATAGTTAATTAAATATACACACACATAAGTAAAATATCTAATCAATTATTATCAAATGTTGAATCTAGGTATTGAACATACAGGTATTTATGTTACCATTTTTTCTACTTTACTATATGTTTTAAAAAATTTCATAATAAATAGTTAAAAAAAATAAAGAACCGTACCTGTCCAAAGCTGATGTTGACTGGAAATACCTTTTTCATAGAAATAAAAGAATGTGTTTTTTCATTCATTTATTCATTACACTTATCAAATATTTATTGACTAGTATATTTCAGGAGTTGTAGATGGTTTAGGCATGGATTAAATAATAAGCTACATTCCTACCATTGAGAAACATTTGTCCAATGATTCATGAACTTTTTTCCATATGCTATATAGAAAATAGTAATACTTCCATGGCATACTGGGAGTAAATTGTAGATGATCTGCGATATCTATATGAAGTTTGGGGAAAATATCACATTTTATACAAATAATAATTTTTAAAAAGAAATCTAAAATTTGAAACTTTAGGTTATATATTAAATACTGAATTTGTATAGCAAATCTAAATAAAACTCTTTAAAAGTTTACATGAGAAACTTGAACTTACTGTGCTATTAACTAAACATTGTCCATTCCATTTCCTTTATTTTATTTGTCCCATATTACAGTGTTGACAGTTTCCTAGCAGGCTTGTAAAATAACCATTCTGCAATTGAATGAGGCATTTTGACTTCAGATACAAATTAAGTGACCTGTATCTAACTTCTTGAGTTCATTCCAATAGTGTTATAAATAACTAAGCTCAGAAAATAATTTTGTTTCTTATTTTGCACTTTCCAACTTTCAGAAAATCTTCTCATCATTTTCTGTTTAATGTGGATATAATCTTGGGTCCCATTAATTAAGAAAATAAGATGTTTTGTCTAAGGAAGAGAAGAGAATATTTACTAGGCACATAAATCCAAATTTTATCTAATCTTCATTATGTTGCTTATTTAGTGAGCTTAATTTTTTTCATTTGGATTATCATGTCTGTCCTCTGAATCTGATGACTTTCCACCTTTAATCAAAAAGTTGTTATTGTTGGAAAATAAATAACTTTGTGAAATATATAGATTTAATAAAAATTACTTAGGGAAAATGTAGGTCATTATAGTGGCAGAAAATTGATTTTAAAATATTATTTTTAAAAAGATTTTATTTATTTATTTGTTTGTCAGAGTAAGAGCACAAGCAAGGGGAGCAGCATGCAGAGGGGAAAACAGGCTTCACGCTGAGCAAGGAGCCCATGGGGGGTTCTATCCCAAGACCCTGAGATTACAGCCTGAGCTGAGGGCAGATGCTTAACTGACTCTGAGCCACTCAGGTGTCCCTTGATTTTAAAGTATTTTCTATTTTTTAAGCCTATTGTAAAAGAAATCTGTGAAAATTCGAACCGTTAAATATGAGGTAAGCAAAGTAGTAGTAGAACGTTAATTTTTGTCAAATTAACAAATTCTAAAAAATTCACAAAAATACATTAAATGACAATGTAAAGGCTTATCATTCACTTTAGTTATTTAATTAAATTGTCTGTGTTTATTATGTATTTTATATATTTATATTTATATATTTATGTATTTTTAGAAATAACTTACTATGTCTTTATAAAATAGTTAACATTGGACTGACACACCTGTGTGCTGCTACACACTTGTCGGTCCATAACCCAGTGAGGAAGATGAACCCAAAGGAGAGAAATGCAGTGTGCATTGTGTTAAGGACCAAAACACACCAACAGACAATGCGGCAACAGTAGCGGGGGTTTCAATGTGCTTGGGGGAGATGGACCCTCAGAGTCTGGACTAAAGACTTTCTGTTCTTTGCTTTTACCATGTAGCATCTATTTCTAGCTCTAATTTTTTTTTTTTTAATTTTTAGTACAAACATTTGTAAATTTGTTTTATTCTGATTTTACATGTTCCAAGGGATAAGGAAGTATGGCAAACCTCACGCTGAACTTCAGGACTGACTTTAAGGCCAGATTGATAAGAAAAGGAGTTCAGAGGACCCTGGTCAGGAGTCTCTGTCCTCAGAGAACGATCACTTCCGTGCTGCTGCATCGTGCCCTGGCTCTTCATTCTCACGCTTAGTTTTTAAGAACGCTTCTTAGGCGCGATTCTTTAAAATACATCATTTTGGGGCCTCCTGGGTGGCACAGTCGGTTAAGCATCCAACTCTTGCTTTCGCTCAGGTTGTGATCTCAGTGTCGTGAGACCGAGCCCCGCAAGGACACCCACAATCCATGCCGTCTGCTTCAGTTTCCCTCTCCCTCTCCCTCCGACCTTCCCCGCAGTGCTTGCCTGCTGGGTCTAAAATAAATAAATAAATCTTTAAAACACGTTATGGTACCCAACCCTGTATCTAAGAAATATTTAGTATTGTCAATAAAAAGCTTGTAAATACTTTTGCTTTCTCACGGTTGTGTTAAGCAAGGATGTTCTCACCTAGAAGCAATCATTTTAGAGTAACACTGTAGTTTTATTATTATAATCATCCATTGTGGGGGGGGAATTAAACCCAAGGTACAAAGGTAGTGTATCAACAATACAGCATGCCCTTTGACCTTTCCAGTTTTTGTTCTTCTTGTAAGCCCTTTTATAATACATTTTGCATAGAAAATCTTAATGTCCAAAGAATTGTGATGTCAGGGCGCCTGGGTGGCTCAGTGGGTTAAGTCTCTGCCTTCTGCTCAGGTCATGATCTCAGGGTCCTGGGATGAGCCTGGGATTGGGCTCTCTGCTCAGCGGGGAGCCTGCTTCCCCCACACCTCTCTCTGCCTGCCTCTCTGCCTACTTGTGATCTCTGTCAAATAAATAAATAAAATCTTAAAAAAAAAAAAAAAGGAATTGTGATGTCAATCCTTAAAGGCAGAAGGTAAATGGGGATTTGTTGTTAACAAGCTAATGTACTAAAAAGGCCTTAGCCCAAGAAAGCTATGCCGTAATTTGAACCTGTGTATTCAGATGCCCACACATCCATTATCATTTCCTTACAGCATTCTCAGTGCCACCTTCCTGCAATGTTTTTATGCCTTCAAAGAGTCAGTAGCTGTAACCAAGCCTCCGTTACATTTTTACCATTGTGACAAAGTTTCAGCCATTCCTCCCCTCCCCCCCAAAAATCTAAAAATTTAAAAATTCAGAGAATGATGCTTTTCTCTGATTCCTGCCTAGGTGGACAAAAGGCATTTTTAGTGTATTGATGAAAGCCTAGGGGCTAAAGTAGTCTTAAGGAACAGCCGAAGGAACTACAGGCCTTACTTGTGAAGGGAATTGTGTGTGACAGTTCTTCACTGATTGTGGCAACTGTCCAGTGGAGCCTCTGAGCTACTCAAACTCAGAGAATGCCCAGACCCCCTGCACAGACCATGAGAGTTCGCCCCTCTCCTTCACTCAGCCAGGAGCTAGTGGCAGCCCAGTGAGTGGGAGGGAGGAGAATCACTAAGAAGGACATGTCACCTGTCCCCTTGCAGACTGCCCAGCTGAAAACCAGCCAGGGTGGAGGAGGAAAGGGAGACACTTTTTCTTCCTACAAGGTTGGAAACTTTCACTATTACACGGGGTAGGGCGTTCTATTACTGACCTGAGAGTAATGTGAAAAGTCATAAAACTTGCTCTAAATTTCTTCCAAGAGGGAAGAAATATCCTCACCCACAGAAGAAACTTGATGGGACCAGGGTAGATAAAAATGATGTGCTTTTATGATTGCACGCCAAATGTCTTTTATGGTTGACAGAGCACTTGGGTAACACCCGCGGTCATGTAGCTGTAGGTGGTGGTACTCTTAGAGCTCAGGACTCAGAGCTCAGGACTGTCTAACTTCTGAGCCTTTGCCTAATTCGATGCAACCACCTGGAGTAAGTTTGAATTAATATGGGACTGAGGGAAGCTAGAAAATGGGATTTTCTGATAATTGAAAATCCGGTCAATAAACATTTTTGAGTATTTACATCTTGCTAGGTCTTGGGATGGAGATAAAGAAGAAAAGACCACTTTTCAACCACTGTTGAAAAGACCACTTCTCTCCCTAATTAAGCCTTTTAGTTTATGGCCCATAGTACATAGGTCAGATTTTCACTCCTTTCAGGTGAAATATCATTAGTAATTAAAGGATAGTGTTTTATAAATCTTGGAAGTTTGTGTGAGAAGTTGTGACTTTTCAATTAGGATTCAATTCGGTTATGATTGTGAGTCCTAATCCTGTCATCAGCTAGCTCTGTCACCTAGCTTCTGAGAGCTTTGACTTTTTTCAGCTGAAAAACAAAAAATATAACTAATGATATTTGCTTTGGTTTTTCTAAAATGATCGAGTTGTAATAAAAATATTAAGTATAGTTATAAATTGATAGAAATATACATAATTTTATGAATATGTGTGTATGTGTATGTCTTAGTCTACTCAAGCTGTCATGTTTGTTGTCAACCCAAAGTAGCATGGGTTGGGTGGCTTAAACAGGCTGGGAAGTACAAGATGAAGGTGTTAGCCGATTTGGTTCCTGATAGAACTCCCTTTGTGGCTTGCAGACATTGAACTTCTTGCTCGGTCCTCACTTGGCCTTTTTCTCTCTCAACTTCTCTTTCTTCTGATGCCACTAATTCCATTGTAAGGGCCCCACTCTCATGACCTAATCTAACCCTAATCATCCCCCAAAGACCCCCATCTCCAAATATCACCACACTGGGGGCTAAATCTTCAACATATGAATTCTAAATATCCAATACTGATATTCTAAATATCAAATACCAAATTCCAAATAGTTATCTCCCATCTCCAAATATCAACACACTGGAAGCGAGGGCTTCCACATATGAAAGCATCTTATGTAATATGGGTGTTAAAGCAGAGACTCCCAGGATCTGAGCACATCATGGACAATTACACGAAGGTATGCAAGTTCAAGGTAGGTTCAATGTGGACTGAATTTTCTGGTGTGAATGCAAAAATAGAGAACATGATGGAACCTGAAGGAATTTGAAGCCAGACTGGTACAATGAAAACAGGTACTGAAGGCATTGTTTTTTTTTTTAATTAAACAATTTGTTTTAATTATTATTTTTTAAGCAGAACCCTCTGACTTATGTTTGGAAAGAATACAAATGCCAGCTTTGATTGGGAAGAGAGATTGGAAATAGTCTGAGGAAGACATAATTTATGGCAGTGGGAATGTGTAGATGGATATGCATATAAAACATGCACAGAAGTAGAATATGTAGAACTTTCTGAATGATTGGGAAAGTAGAGCGGGTGAGACAGAAAGAAGGATTAATGATGATTCAAAGTTTCTAGACTTGCTGCTTCAGAGAAAAATGGCAGCATTCACTGAGATAAAGACGAGAATAGACAGATTGGGGATTGGGAATGAGAAGTATATACAATTTAGCAAGTTGGGATATTTTGAATTTCAGATGCCAGTAGAATTTGGAGATGGAAATACTCAGTTCTTTAGTCTTCTGTATTTTTTGCTCAGTAATCTTTTCAGATCAGCACATCAGGATTTTAGAATGATCCTGTCCCAAGTAATTAACAAGAGATTTCATAGGAATAAATAAACGTGATTTTTCCAAACCTATATAAAAGCAGAGCTTACAATTATTAATTCCCAGATGCTTCCCTTCACCAAGTCAGACTATCATTCATGTATTAGTAGACCTCATAGAGGCTCTAATTGATTTAAACAACTATTACTTTTTTCTCTTTATTTTCTAGAATATTTGGAGGTATGTTGCATAAAATAATGTGTAAATCAAATATAGAATCTTTATATGTGTGTAAAAATTAAACACTTCTTGAAGTCATCTGTCTTCAGAATGAAAAAAATATAGTTAGGAACACACACAGCATAGATCTGAAAATATTCATCTCTAAACCGCAGCTAAATAAGATCACTACTTTGGTTCTCGTTAAGAAGAAAAGTAACTAACACAGGTTGTCAGTGCCCCTGCCGACTCCCCCAAATCAAAACAAAACAAAACAAAACAATACCAAGATTTATAGTGTGAGCATCTTACTGGCCTTCAACTCATTATTTTAAAGAGGTATTTTCTATATTTTTCTAAAGAGAGTTTTGAATGTTTTAGGTTTTTTCCCATATGTTTTGACACTGCTTCAGACTGACTTCAAAGAGATTCTCTTCCTGGAAAATTTAGGCACTTAAGCCTCAAAAGGAAAATTCCACAATAGCCCTTCAGAAGAACTGAGAAGGAAATGTTTCACATATTCTTAGGGAAAGAAAAATGATTTGTTTATATGTTTTTATGGTATCAGAGAGCTCGTAACCTCCCTCTTTATCTCTATTAAAGAATACTTTGGTTTTTCCTTTTCTCTTTTCATGGCACGTGAAGCCTTACAATCCCCATTCACAACAGGACGGTAACTCTATCATGTGGTATATAGTGTTCAGCACAAGTGTAGGACAAATGCTGTTCTCTGTGGGTATCATTAAATTGTGCATACATTTAAACTCCTACAAGGCAGGGAGACTGTCCGTGATTTTTTAAAAACATGAGTCCTCTCAATCATATTTACTCTTACCAAGAAAATTCATGTATCATTAGCTAAAGTGCTCTTCAAGTCGGAGGGGCATATTAAACAAAACAAAACAAAACAAAAAACCCAAAAACTCAAGAATGCAAAGTGCTTACATTTAGGTAAATGGAGCAAACTAATACCTAAAATAAAGTTACATAGCATCACATTTCTTTTCTTTTCTTTCTTTTTTTTTTTTTTTAATGTGAGAACACTAGAAAGGGTTCTGGTTTCCAGATTCCTATTTTAAACATAAAACCACAGAAGCCCCTGTAAAAATATGGCATCATTCTGAATGCAGTCTTTTTAACTCATTGCCACAAGACTGCTGCTTTTCAAGCATTTCTTTTTCTTTCTTTTTTTTTTTTAAGACTTTATTTATTTATTTGACAGACAGAGATCACAAGTAGGCAGAAAGGCAGGCAGAGAGAGAGAGGGAAGCAGACTATCTGCCGAGCAGAGAGCCCGATGTGGGGCTCGATCCCAGGACCCTGGGATCATGCATGACCTGAGCCGAAGGCAGAGGCTTTAACCCACTGAGCCACCCAGGCGCCCCCTTTTCAAGCATTTCTAAACCAGAGGAAGCAAATAGTTTATTCTCTGCCCTACACTTACTACCTCAAGGCAAAAGTAAAGTAAGAAAGACAGGAAAAGGAGAGCTGGGATGAACGCTCACACACATGTGCTTGGAGTCTGGGAAGCCTAGTTGCAGAGACTATAAACTGGTAGTTAGATCGTACCAAAGAGATAAGTGCAAAGAAAAGTTTAATCTTGACATTTAAATTAAACAAAGTTAATTCCTGTAAAAATATTTTCACTTCAAAAATACTTATTTTTACTCCATGAAACATATTTTAAGATTATTTGCATTAATTTTAAAGAGTGCTTACTATGAGACCCTTTAGATAATTTCTTTTTGATGTGATATTAAAATATCATGAGCTGCACAAAACTTTTAATTCAAATGTTATTCACAATGTATTTTGCTCTGTAGTGTTTAAATTTTAAATAATACAGATCTTCAACTATAGTCTCTTGATTATTTTTTAACAATTCAGTGTTTTTTTAGTATATTCATAGAGTTTTATGACCATCATCACAATCCAATTTTGGAATACTTTCATTATCTCCAAAAGAAACCCTTGTGCCTTGGGCACCTGGGTGGCACAGCTGGTTAAGCATCTGCCTTTGGCTTAGGTTGTGATCCCAGGGTCCTGGGATCAAGTCCCACATTTGGCTTCCTGCTCAGCGGGGAGTCTGCTTCTTCCTCTCCCCCTCTCCCTGTGTGCTATTTCATGCTCTCTCAAATAAATAAATAAAATCTTAAAAAAAAAAAAAAGAAAGAAAGAAACCCTGTGCTCACTGATATTTACTCCCCATTTCCTCAAATCATACCCTTTCTAGACTTTAGATTTGCCCATTTGGGACATTTCATATAAATGGAATCATAAAATATGCAGCGTTTTGTGGGATGATATTTTTAAAGGCCCATTCGTGTTATAGCCTACATCAGTACTTCATTCCTATTCCTTTTTATGGCCTCATAATTTTCAGTTGTATGAATTTACCACATCACTTACATGTCCATTCATCAGTCGATATACATTTGGTGGTTTTACTTTTTGACTGTCATGAGTAATGTTGGTATGAAGAATCATGTGTATGTTTTGTGTGGACATATTTTTTCATTTCTCATAGATATATACCCATGAGGTGAGTTGCCAGGTCATATGGCCATTCTATAGTTAATATTTTGAGGAATTGCCAAACTGTTTTCCAAGATGGTTGCACTAGTTTACATTCCCACCAGCAATGTATGAGAGTTCCTCTTTCTTCACATCCTTGTCAACATCATTATTGTCTGTGTTTTTTTTATTATAGTCATCCTATTGTGTGTGAAGTGGTATCTCAGTAAGATTTTGATTTGTATTTCCTTAATGTCTATCTAATGATGTTCAACAACTTTTTATGTGTTTCTTACTTATTTGCTTATTTTCTTTGGAGAAATATGTATTGAGATCCTTTGCCCATTTTTAGTTGACTTATTGCTTCTTTTATTTTTGAGTTGTAAAAATACTTTATATGTTCTGGATACAAGGTTCTTAACAGGTATGTGATTTACAAATATTTTCTTCCATTCTGTGGGTTACTTTTTCACTTTCTTGATGGTATAGTTTAAAGTCAAACTTCAGTGATGAAGCTCAATTTATTCTTTTCTTTCATCAGTTGTGTGTGTGTTTGTCATAGCTAAGAAACCATTGCATAACCCAAGGCCACAAAAATTTATTCCTGTATTTTCTTCTAAGAGTTGTAATCTCTTGATTTTACTTTAAAATTAAAGATGAAATAAATAAGGATTTCTTTGAAAGGAAAGGATGAGAAATACTAAAAGTAAAGACAAGAAATAGGAAAAGGAAGGAAAGAAAGACATTATAGGCCTTTTGAATGAAGGAAAAACTTTTTTTTTTTTCCATGACTATTTTAAAGCTCTTGAACTGGTGGGACTTTCCATAGAACAACTAATTTTCTTTTAAATGCTCAGGGAACTTTTAGAGAAGAAGGACCAGGCCTGGAGCTTTTTCCTCGCGGTTCTTCCCGCCAGCTGTCTGAATCAGGGAGGGAAGCTTCTGAAACTATATAGTGCTGGCCCTTGGGGCTGGAGCCAAGCTAGAGTAGGGTTGGAGTTAGAGATGATCCTGACACTGGGGCTGAATCTGAGGCTGGGCTAGAGTAGGGTTCGGACTGAGTTTATGCTTGGGGTAAGGCCAAGTGGCCAAACTTCCCTAGGCATAAATCTCTTCCTCCTCTCTCGTATTAGTTTCTTAGGGCTGCCATCACAAAGTACCACAAATACGGTAGCTTATTACAACAGAAATTTATTCTTTCATAGTTCTGGAGTCTAGAAGTCTGAAATCAATGCATCATCAGGGTTGGTTCCTTTTGGAGCTTTGTGGCAGAATCTGTCCTATGCGTCTTCCAGCTTCTGGAAGTAGCTGGCTTTCTTTCGCATTTCTTGGCTTGTAGGTATTTCACTCCAGTCTCTACCTCTGTCTTCACATGGTGCTTTCTCTCTGTATTTATGCATATCTGTTTCCAAATTTCCTGCTTCTTACAAGGACAGCATTCATATCTTTAGGACTCATGATTTAATCCAGCATGATCTCATCTTAACTTGACTACATCTGCAAGGATTTTATTTCCAAATAAGGTCAAGTTTACAGGTTCCAGATGAAGGTGGATATTGGGAGAATGCTATTTGGCCCAGTATCTCTCTTTCACATGACTTTTGAGTCTTGAACTCTCATTCTCGTGAGTTCCAGCACCCAGAAATGTGAAAGATATAAGAAAACAACTAACCACAAGAGGACAATGCTCCTTATAATGACCAAACACAATGTATATTCTAAGCTGTATGGAATCCCATATAAAATTACTATCATATTAAACCATATTAAAGGAACTGGGTTGTATCTTTCTTTGTTAGAGAACTACTTGAACACATTTTATGTTTCTGTTCCCAGTGCTGGCTTTCACTTTGAATGCTTTAAAAGTGTCTGACTTCACACCCTCTCTGAACAGAACTACTTTGAGTTTTTTAGATGCTACAGAGTGACCTACTTTAGATTATCAAAACTTGAGGTGTGAGAAAAAAATTAAAATCAATTTTGGTAACTAAAAGGAGGAAGTGGAGGTAGAGAAGATCACAGAAAGCTGTTACTTGAACTATCATGCTGACAGTCTGTAGAAAGATCCAAAGAACCATCTGTTTGTAAAGTCTCTAGACATGTTTTAACAGTCATACATACAGGCAGCCATAGATATTCGCCACAGAAAAAGATTCTATCACACTAAAGATTCTATATAAAGTACTATACCAAATTATTTTTAAAAGTTTCTTATGAACATAATATTTGAATACAACTTTGATGCATTATTATGCCCTATCATCTCCATCTACTTTCATGATTTGCTTTTGTATGGTTCAATTCAATTCTATCTTCCATTAGAGCTTTTATTGGTCATGACAGATGAAGCTATACTAAAGTAACAAATAACCTCAAGAATCAATAGCAGGGACACCTGGGTGGCTCAGTCATTTATGCGTCTGCCTTCAGCTTAGGTCATGATCTCAGGGTCCTAGGATCAAGGTCTGTGTCAGGCTCTCTGCTCAGCTGGGAGTCTTCTTCTCCCTCTCACTGTCCTTCTGTGTTCTAAAAGAATCTTAATAGCATAAAACAAAATTTTTTTTCCTTATTCATGAAAAGTCGCATGTTGGTGGTTGTGTTAGTCCTTTAGGCTACTGTAGCAAAATACTGCAAATTGGGTGAGAAATAAAGAAATTTATTTCTTAACAGTTCTAGGGCCTGGGAAGTCTAGGATGGTACCGGCAGATTTGGTGTCTGGTGAACCCCCTTCCTCATTGGTGGCCCATTGTTTTTTTCTGTAACTTCACTGGTCGAAAGGAGTGGGGGGACCTCTCTTAGGTGTATTTTATAAGAGCAATAACCATTCATGGGGACTTCACCCCAGTGTCCAAATCACCTCCCAAAGGCCCACCACTTAATGCCATCACCTTGGAGGTTAGGATTTCAACATATGAATTTTGGGAGGACACAAACATTCAGACCATAGAATTGGGTATTTTCTTTCATCTGGGGTAGTAGGCAGCCTTAAAGATGGCCTCCGGTGATTTCTGCCTCCTTGTATTTATCCCTTATCTCCTTGAGTTATCTCCTATTCTTCAGTGTGGGCTGAAATTATTGACTCATTTCAAAGAATGAAAAACTGCAGAAGTTTACAGTATCACTTCTAAAATTAGGTTATTAAAAAAAACATAGTTTTAACTTTGGGCACCATCTCTCACTTTCTCCTGAAACACTTATCTCTAGGGGAAGCCAAATGTCATGTAGTAAGTGAGGCTGTGTAGAGGCCCACGTGGCAAAGGACTGAGGCATGTCAGCAAACATGAAGGCCATTGGAAGTAGATCCTCCTCCACCACAGTTGAGCCTTCAGAGTAAACTACAACCCTAGAGAATAGCCTAACAACAATCTCATGTGAGAACTTGAGAAAGAGGCACCCAGCTAAGCTACGCCTGGGTTCCTAACCTATAGGAACTGTGAGATAATAAATGTTTGGAGTAATTTGTTTTGCAATAATAGTTAAATAATATATCCAGCACTTGGGGATCCAGGACCTTTCCATCCATATCAATGCAAGACTTCAAAATTATCCTGGCTATAGAAAAAGGATCATAGAGAATCCACTCCCCAACTGACACACACAATTTCTCCTTAGAATTTATTGTCTAGAACTAGTCCTGTGAACTAAACCTAACCTCAAGGGAGGCTGGGAGAAATAGGGAAGTGCATGTAATTCTCTGTGAACATTATTGTCTCCATCATGGTAACTCATGCCATCCATTCAGTAAGACATTCATTCAACAAGCATTTCAAAAACCTCTGTGATAGTTAGGAAGGAAGGATGGGAGGAAGGAAGAAAGGAAGGAAGGAACGAAGGAAGGAAGGAAGGAAGGAAGGAAGGAAGGAAGGAAGGAAGGAAAGAAAGAAAAAGAAAGAAAGAGAAAGGAAAAGAAAAAAAAGAAAAGAAAAGAAAAGAAGAGAAAAGAAAGAAAAACCTTTTCTCAGCCCTGTCACCTCATTAAGTTAAAATCTCCAGGTCTTTCCTTTATTGCAGTATTGCACCTCGTAAAAGTCCAGACGTTCTGCCTCCATTTCCTCTATCCCCACTTACTGCTTAATCCTGTCTTATTCTCACTTATACCCCCAAATCTAGAGAATATAATTTTTGAGGATTTTTAGTAATTTTTAAGTTAAAAAAAAGGCAATCATTTAAAATCTTCACACTTGACTTTGTGGCCCTCAATGCAGTATTTTTATCTATCTTATTGATATTTATGTTCTCTTTTAATTTCTGTGATATGTTTTATTTCTGTGATATATTTTTTTTATTTTACTCAATGACTGGTGATGGTGACCATTCTAAATGTAGTTTTACCTCCTGTTCTCAATTAACATGGTTTTACTTATTTGCCATAAATATAAACAGAAGAGTGTAAAGTTACTTAACATGTCTTTAGATCATATGAGTCATTTTACTTTCCTGACCACTCCCCTGTCAGATCCTAGGTAACTTTGAGAGATGGAAGAACTGTTATTTCACCACATAGTAACACTAACTATAAATAGTCAATTAAGTTCCTCCATTTTTTCCCACTTTACCATATTTTCTGGTAATGATGATGATGAAATGAGCTAGCTTCATATTCCTAGGAAAAGTGGGAAGAAATAACATACTGGCTTAAAACTATTGGACAAAAACCCCTATTGTTTGTCATAAAAATGTGTAGTAAATTTATATAGGCACATTTTATTGTTTAACAAGAACAGGATATTTCATTGGTAGGTACTTGGTATTTGACATGTCTGTTAAAAATTGGTTTGCACAATGCAGTCCAGCTTGTATAAGTCTGAGGAAAAGGCCTCTGAAGGAGTAGTCTAGTATATCTTCCATAAAAATGACTGTATATTCTCTCTGTGTTGTTTTTTTATTTTTAAATTTTTTTACTCATTTTTACTCCTTCTATTTCCCTTCATGTAGATAGGCGCTCCCAAATGATCTGACTTTGGCCTTATCTTTCAACTCCTTCTTCCCGTAGTAATCACATCTGCTCCCACAGCTTCAAATGACACTGCAATAGGTGTAACTGCCAAATGTGGATTGCTAGCTCTGACCTCACTCTCAAGCTCAGAGCCTGATTTCCAACGCCTGCTGGCTACCCTTCTGATACCTCCTACTCCACACTGCAAAACAGTGCTTAAGTCTGCTTGTCCTCCTGGTTTTTGTTTCTGCTTAATGGCATGATCCTTCTCCCAATTACTTAGGTGAGAAACTCTGAGTCATCTAATTCTTCTTTCCCCCATATTTAATAGCAATCCAGGTCCTGCTAGTTTTGCCTCAGCTGTAGCCTTCCCAGCCATGCCCTTGTTTCTTAACAGTGCCTTAATTTATCTGTCTCCTATTATATTACTTCTCATGGAGAAGACATTAAGGAATACTTAATCTGAATCTTTTCTTATCTGTCTCCAATTCATAGTACATATTGAACAAAGTTTTAATCTTTGTATGCTCTTGTTCATGCATATTCTTCTAGCGAAGATGTTATGATCTGTAGCCTAAAAGACTCTTCTACACCAGTGAGATAGGTAGCTAACTAGCTGTCTAGAGAGAGAGAGAGAGAAATAGAGAGAGAGAGAGTTTGTCTATCTCCCACTGTTCCAGTGATGTGTGAAGAAGCTCTAGATGTCGTAATTGTCCCAGTGAGGAATATGAATGGGAGCCAAAATAAGGAGAAAAATGATGCTGTTGCAGAGAGCTAGAGTGGACCATACCATTCAGTCACCGAATGGGAGTCACACCATTGTCTTAGGAATTCCCATAAACTTCAAGATCCAAGAGGTCTTTTACTAATGAGGCTTCCCCTAGTTGTTTTTAGATTGTTAGCTGAATAGACAGAGACCGTGAAGCTCTTCCTGAAGTGATTAATGTGTACTTCTCATGCTGAGAGAGAAGGTAATGAATTACTTCAAGTGCAGCTGATTCAGCAGGGTTAGTCAACATCCAAGAGTGAGCAGAGTAAGACACCTCAACAAAGACTAGCAAGGGCTAGTGGACAGTGGGAAATCTAGAAGCCTTGATTTTATCATAAGTCTAGTTAATTCTGCAATGCCATCTGAGATTAAGGTGTAACCTTGTAGGCTGAACCAAGCAGGACTTGTGGGAAGTAAAAACAAACAATTTCATATTCCTTCCACACACACTTTCCAGTGATTATTTATTCAGGGGCTCTTTGCCCTTAAAGGAAAACTTAAGGCAAGCCTATTACTGCTCTGATCATATCTAGGAAATAGGTCTTATGGTCAGTTTAAATAAAAGCTCAATATTAATAGTGTCCAGTGCCATTTAATCTTCATTTCCAAGTTTATTTAAAATTAGAAATTCTCTTTTGTGCCACATGGAGGTTTCTTTAGGCAGGAAGCAGGAGCTAGAGATATGGAAGTAACTTAAACTTCCATGACGGCCTTATCTGGCTAACCATGGTTTCCGGAGTCCCACTGGGATCAACTCAAGATCTGGGGGCAGGAGAGGCAGAGAGGAAGGTAAATTCAGTACTGCCATAGAATGGTGACTCCATCTGTGTCTCGCAGGTACTTAAAGCTGATCTTTTCTCTCTGGGTGTTTTTATAAAGATTTAAAAAAGAACTTTTTTTCACTTAGAACTATCAGAGGTACCTCCTGTGACACAGGGAATGCATTTTTCTCATTTAACCCTTGACTGTTTTTCAGTGATCCGTCCTAACAGACTTCCTTCTTTAGAATCTTGTTATTCTTCATGCAATCGAACAGGAAGAAAGAAAAATGGCTGTAGGGTCAACTCTCTTTCTGGAACAGACTACATTTTGTCCTTGGGAAACACTCGTGCATACTTTGCGTTGACAGTCTCTTGGAGTTCAAGCCCAAACCACAAAAGTAGTGATTTCTCTTTACTCTTCTGTTGGAGCAAATGGCTGGCCCATCCCTGCTGGTTAATTTAGTTTTCCCAGGCTGGAATCAGATTGAAGTCTCAATTTCTCTCCAACTGCTGAATGATCTCTCTGAGTAGTTCCATTGAAGCTGGAGAACTGAATAATTTTCTTGGATCAGAAAGTTTAGGGCATGGGAGTTCAGGGATTAGTTCAGTTGTAGAGAGAGAGAGAGAGAAGCTTATGTTTGTGTGCCTATACTGCAAATAGAAATTTTAAATTCATTATGATGTGTTTTAAGGATCCTTGTTTTCTTCACTTATGTGTCCCAAGGACCTATGTCTTCTGAATAGTGAGTTTTTAATAAATATTTGCTTAATAAATGAATTGGTTAAGGTAAAGGATAAGCACTGAACCTTATTTCTAGGAATGGAGCCTTAGTAATTTGAAAAAGTCTGCTGAGACAGTAATCTTTGCTGGAGAACCAGCTCTTTTTCTCTTCATCTTTGCCTTTGCTCTCTGGACTCTAATGTGCCTAAATAACCAAAAGGCCAGGTTTTGTGCTTCTTCTCTAGAACATCCCTGGTCTGAGAAGGCCCAAGACAGACTGGCGTAGACCCTGGGTCACACTCTCCCTCTGATTGTTAAACTCTCCTAATTCTTTACTCCACAGTTGTATTCTGTATATTCTTTTTCTCTCTGTCATTGAAGGACCCACTACCTGAGCATGATCTTACTGAGGAATGAGTAAGAGTCTGCCATTTTGCATACTTTGGCCCTTGTGTTCAGGCTGCCTTTTGCTTCGGGGAACGGTTCCTCTACCTAGGTCAAGTTAGTTCACTAAGGCATTGCATTAGTGTTTGCGGTAACAGCTTTATAGAAATAAAGATTATTCTTTAGTTAGTCATTGCCTCCTTGCATACTTATCTCCTATTTTTTGTGAGAATCAGGAGTTGGTTAGCAAAGGACAAAATTCTGTGCTCCTTAGTTGCTTGATTAATAATGATCCTAACCTCCCCTCTTTCACATCCCCTAAATAAGTCTATGTTTTCTTCCTCGATATCTTTGCTCATATTCTTCCTTCCTGGTGTATCCTTGCCTGCTTGCTCTCAAAAACATCTTTTCCATCACAACTAGTTTTCAGCCAAATGCCCTTGGAAATTTCTTTATTTTACTTCAATTAAAAGTGGATTTCTCCCTTCCCTGAATTCCAATTGACACCTTCTGACTTGTGTGATATTTGCTTCTGTACCTTTTTTTTTTCCTTCTCAAGTACCTGGTTGGCTTAATTATCTTTGTATTCCCCACAGTGCATTAAAAAAGCTTAGCATGTAATAGATTTTTAAAAAATGTTTATGAATGGATGAATTCAGATGGAAAATATTAGAATTTATAATTTATTTCTGCTGAAGACTCTGTAGAATTAGATGACATAAATTTTACAGGTATCTGAAAAGTTACTCCATCCCAGATTCTTGTCTTTATATTCTATTTATGGACAACTCCTTTAAGGCTTAGACTTAATTGTATAATTTTAGTGCAGTTCTGAAGCCTTTCATGTTCTTAATATTTTCTCCTTACATTATAAACTCAGAAGGGTAGGGGCCTTCTAAAGTTTTTGTATATTCCTTATGGCACTTAGCACAATATCAGGCTTATTCAAGTTGCTATTGAATTCACATAGGTTAATTGAATGAACATTTTGTGTAAGATTCTCAGCAAGTTGATGTTATAGTATTGATATTATGATAAATACTATAAATATTGAATATATTTTTAAGCTCATAAAAATATTGAACATATTTTAAAATTAGACTATATAGAGATTTAACATTTTGTAAATAATATGCTAAAGTTTATTTATTCAAACCTACATGTTCACTTTAAGTTTGAACTCCTTGTAACCGAAACATATGAGTAAAAATTGAAGACCTTACTTATTCAAACTAAGATAGTATTTAAAACATATTATTAAGAGTTGGGGCACCCTGGTTGGCTCAGTCGGTTAAGTGTCTGCCTTCAGCTCAGATCATGATCCCAGAGTCCTGGGATGGAGCCCCTCGTGGGTCTCTTTGCTCAGCAGGGAGCCTGCTTCTCCTTCCTCTGCCTGTTGCTCCCTTGCTTGTGCTCTCTCTCTGTCAAATAAATAAATAAAATATAAAAAAAAACATATTAAGTGGTTACTTCAATTATCCTTTCACTACTCAAAGCATAGATATTAAAGAACATGACTTATTTCAAAATTTTTAAATAACTGGCTTTTATTTAAATAGCACAAAATTAGATACTTTAAAATCAGTACAGAGAAGCACTTTTATAATCAGAATTTTAATGACAAGTACAATAATGTATTAACTAAAGCCAATGGGATATTTTGTTTTTACTACAAATAATTTGTACATTTTCAACAAGGGACGATATCTGATGATGTAAGCTATCTAATAACATGTATTCCTGATGAAAAGATATTATACTTCTTATTTGTCTTGTTTCCTAAGTTACAGAAACAGTAATTTAGGAAAAAATTCTAGAAAAAAAAACACTTCTAGGTGTCACAATAGTCTATTGTGTACATGAATTAATTTTTAGCTTGAAAGAAATTGAAAAGTCACTTACTTATAATACACATGTATATAGGGATGGTGATGTAGAGGGAGAAATAGATATATAGAAGTAGTATGGGATACAATTCGTAAATAAAATTTAACATTTTGTCACCTGAAATTTAGCTAGAAATTATTCTAGGAATAGAATAATTCAGCTAGAAAGTATTACCTCATTCAGCTAGAAATTATTTTGTAGGAAGATCTTGGTGTTAACATGTGAGTGACTGGAGATCCGTCACCTGTACTGTAGTGTAGAAGCAGAAGAAAGAGTAGGAAGAACAGAAGAACTGTGAACATCAGTTTCTTCATCTGTAAATGACAATCAAGGTTGTCCTGAGAAATGACAGTTTAGTAGATGTAAAGTACTTAGCATCTGGCATATAGTAAGGGTTCAGTAAGTTTTAATCATTCTTCCTGTGTCCCATTTCTA